>NW_028247052.1:0-36677 GCF_964263255.1 Lissotriton vulgaris | reverse complement strand
AGTAATATTGCAAATCATTGTGAAATCAAGACACTGTTCCTCTGTTGGCACCTAGAGTTGCTTGCACCTGGTCGAAGGGAGTACCTTCATCTCCATTCTCAGATGAAGTTCTAACATCCTCCATTGTGAGATCAAGACACCGCTCCACTGTTGGGATCTAGAGTTTGATGCACCTCATTGGAGGGAGTACCACAAATCATCACAAACTGTAACTTCTGACATCCTCAATCATAGAATCAAGACCACGTTTCATTGTTTGGACCTGCTGTATCGCGGTGTAGTCCACCAACTACAGTTAACCAAGGCCATTAATCATGTGCAGCAGTTAACTACAGAAGCACAGGTCTGATGCACCTCAACAGAAGGACCTCTGTGAAAATTCACCTGCACGTTATATCAGGCATCATCCATTGTGGGATCAAGACACCGTTCCACTATTGGGACCTAGAGTTGGTTGCACCTGGTCAAAAGGAGTACCTTCATCTCCACTCTCAGATGCAGTTCTAATATCATCCATTGTGGGATCAAGACACCGTTCTACTGTTGGTACCGAGAGTTTGATGCACCTCATCGGAGGGGGTACACAGAAATCATCCCAAACTTTAACTTCTGACATCCTCAATCATAGAATCAAGGCCCGTTTCAGTGTTTGGACCTGCTGTACTTCGGTGTACTCAACTGACTGGTCTCAACCAAGCACAATAATCATGTGCAACAGTTAGCTAAGCAAGCACAGTGTCTGATGCACCTCAACGGAGGAAGTTCTATGAAAACCAAGCAACAAGTAATATTGTACATCTTCCATTCTGGGATCAAGACACCGTTCCACTATTGGGACCTAGAGCTGGTTGCACCTGGTCGAAGGTGGTACACAGAAATAAACACGGACTTTAACTTCTGACATCCTCAATCATAGAATCAAGACCCCATTTCAGTGTTTTGACCTGCTGTACCGCGGTGTACTCCAGCGACTACAGTCAACCAGGCCCAATAATCCTGTACAGCAGTTAGCCATGGAAGCACAGAGTGTAATGCACCTCAACAGAGGGAGTTCAATAAAAACCAAACAACATGTAATATCGGACCTCTTCCATTGTGAGATCAAGACACCGTTCCACTGTTGTGACCTAGGGTCTGATTCACAGAATTAATATAAGACAAAATCCTAAACTCACTACCATTTTGGTATTCACAGAAGGCACTTACTCATTTCGGTATTCACAGAAGTTAGGAGTCCTAACTTTAGGACTCCTAAATGCCTTCTGTGAATACTGAAAGTTAGAGTTTTTCTTAGTTTAGGAGTAGTAAAGTTAGGACTCCTAACTTTAGGACTCCTAAATACCTTCTGTGAATACCGAAAGTCTTAGAGATAGGATTTTTCTCAGTTTAAGAGTAGTAAAGTTAGGACTCCTAACTTTAGGACTCCTAAACTGAGAAAATTCCTAACTTTAAGACTTTTGGTATTCACAGACGGCATTTAGAAGTCCTAAAGTTAGGACTCCTAACTACTGTGAATACCGAAATGAGCAAGTGCCTTCTGTGAATACCAAAATAAGTAAGTGCCTTCTGTGAATACCAAAATGGTAGTAAGTTTAGGATTTTGTCTTAAGTTAGTTCTGTGAATCAGGCCCCTAGAGTTGCTTGCACCTGGTCGGAGGTCGTACACAGAAATAATCACAAACTTTAACTTCGGACATCCTCAATCATAGAATCAAGACCCTGTTTCATTGTCCGGACCTGCTTTACCGTGGTTTACTCCACCGACTATAGTCAACCAAGCTCCATAATCCTGTACACCAGTTACCTACATATGCACACACTGTGATGCACCTCAACAGAGGAAGTTCTGTGAAAAGCAAGCAGCAAGTTATATCGGACATCGTCCATTGTGGGATCAAGACACCGTTCCACTATTGGGACCTACAGCTAGTTGCACCTGGTCGAAGGTGGTACACAGAAATAAACACAGACTTTAACTTCTGACATCCCCAATCATAGAATCAAGACCCAGTTTCAGTGTTCGGACCTGCTGTACCGCGGTGTACTCCAGCGACTACACTCAACCAGGCCCAATAATCCTGTACAGCAGTTAGCTATGAAAGCACAGAGTGTAATGCACCTCAACAGAGGGAGTTGAATGAAAACCAAACAACATGTAATATCAGACCTCTTCCATTGTGAGATTAAGACACCATTCCACTGTTGCGACCTAGAGCCTGATTCACAGAACCAATTTAAGACAAAATCCTAAACTTACTACCATTTTGCTATTCACAGAAGGCACTTACTCGTTTTGGTATTCACAGAAGGCACTAACTCATTTCGGTATTCACAGAAGTTAGGAGTCCTAACTTTAGGACTCCTAAATGCCGTCTGTGAATCCTAAAAGTCTTAAAGTTAGGATTTCTCTCAGTTTAGGAGTAGTAAAGTTAGGACTCCTAACTTTAGAACTCCTAAATACCTTCTGTGAATACCGAAAGTCTTAAAGTTAGGATTATTCTCAGTTTAGGAGTAGTAAAGTTAGGACTCCTACCTTTAGGACTCCTAAACTGAGAAAAATCCTAACTTTAAGACTTTCGTTATTCACCGAAGGCATTCAGGAGTCCTAAAGTTAGGACTCCTAACTTCTGTGAATACCGAAATGAGTACGTGCCTTCTATGAATATCAAAATGAGTAAGTGCCTTCTGTGAATACCAAAATGGTAGTCAGTTTAGGATTTCATCTTAAGTTAGTCCTGTGAATCGGGCCCCTAGAGTTGCCTGCACCTGGTCGGAGGTCGTACACAGAAATAATCACAGACTTTAACTTCTGACATCCTCAATAATAGAATCAAGACCCTGTTGCAGTGTCCGGACCGGCTGTACGGCAGTTTACTCCACCGACTACAGTCAACCAAGCCCAATAATTCTGTACAAAAGTTAGCTACATAAGCACACACTGTGATGCACCTCAACAGAGGGAGTTCTGTGAAAAGAAAGCAGCAAGTTATATCGGACATCATCTATTGTGGGATCAAGACACTTTTCCACTATTGGAACCTAGAGCATGTTGCACCCGGTCAAAGGGAGTACCTTCATCTCCACTCTCAGATTCAGTTCTAACATCATCCATTGTGGGATCAAGATGCCATTCCACTGTTGAGACCTAGAGTTGATTGCATCTGGTCAGAGGGAGTACATAGAAATTATCACGGACTTTAACTTCTGACATCCTCAATCATAGACTCAAGACCCCGTTTCACTGTTCGAACCTGCTCAACCGCATTGCAATTTCAACTTCATGCATTGCAATGGCTGCTTCATTTTCCAGTATTGGTCGTCCAAGAAGATTGTGACTACATGGACCACTATTTTCACCATCTTGAGAATTTTCATTACTAATTTCAGCTGTAATAGTCTTTTCCTGTTCAACTTCATCATTCAACATTTTTAAATATATAGAAAAAATTGTACATGCAATGCTATCTTTACATGTATTACAAGAATCTTCATAACAGTCAAAGTCTCCAAATATTTCACTTTCACTACACCATGGCTCAAACAGTTGCAGAAGTGCTAAATAGTAAAATTCTCGCTTATCTAAAGTTTCACAACTAACTTTCTTGTGGTTTATGAGATTACTCTTCACATGTTTTAATAAACAGCCCTGAAATCCAACTACTGCACATTTTCCTTCTTTTACATTCTCTTTAACATTTCTTTTCAAGCTGTAATGTTTAAGTACTTCATACAGACATAGCTGTTCCAGATGTTGACTCCTTTTCGGTTAGTACGTGTCCAATATATTAGTTTTAAGATTGTATGTACTGTCTGTTTCATTTACTGCAAATTCTTCAATTTCTTCAAATGATTTGTGTAGAGGCAAGACCTAAACTTACCCAAATGATTCCTCGTGACTTTGAATTTAAACTTGAAGAGCACAATCAGTCTGAACATTCATACAATCCAATTTATCGATGGGAAAGCATTTTCAAAGTAAAGCTGTACAATTCTTTACTAAGGCTTTTCTCTTGTGCAATTTCTTCCCACAGTTCTTTCATCTCTATTTTGTCTGATGTTGTTATGTATGATGTTACATAACATGCAACAGCAATTGAGTTATCTGCAACATACTGAATGTCCATGTTCGCATTCCACATTTTTAAAATGACTGGATTGTAATCATTGATATACTTTGACACTTCTCTTCTTTTTAACTTGTAGTTATTCTTTGGAGATTTCCGAGTTATTGTGTGCCTTACAGAAGAAAAAAATTATTTACTCTTCCTTTACACATGACGGGACAGGAAAAACCAAACCGACATCGGGTGTAACATTTTCCTTTAGACTTGTATTTTCTTCTGCAATACTTTCAACAACTCAGACTTTGGACATGTAAAACTTGCTATCTCAAGCTTCTATCTCCTTCTTCTCTTGGTATCTCACATGTCACATACTATTCAATGAAAGACAATACTGTTTCATCAGAATCATTTCCAAATGTTGGTTCATCCTTGATCCATAGTAGCATATGTATATGAGGTGCAACTCTTGCTTGATACTCCTTTTTCCAAAAGAAATCGGTAACCTTTCCAAGAGGTGTATTCTTTTTATTGCAGATAAAATACATCATAGGTTGAAACCTATCATTACAATATCTGCACACATTTACAGGATCTAATGAACACAGTTCACCACACGTCTTTATTTCAACATTTTTTATATGGGAATTTGCTTCTCTTAGAAAGTCAAGCAAATCTTCCCATGCATACTCTGCACAGCTAAATGTGACAAACCATGTTCTTGTACCTACGTTCTGTAACATACACTTGAGTTCTTCATGACGACAATACCAATACTCATTTGTCCCATGTTGACGTGCCATTAAATTGATTGTGTCCTTCTAAATTTTCATTTCTTTCTTGAACTTTCTTCACATTTTCTTTCGCAGAAAAATCTTATTATTGAACTCTAGTTTTAAGTATGTGGTTCACTGCAAACAACAGAGAAGACACATCACTTTCAAACAAAAGGTGAAATATGTATAAAATGCACTGTCAAAATCTAGGATCTTCAGAATATAATTTGAAATTTCAAGTGATCAAATTGAGAAAGTGGACAAGTCAAGGACTGAAGATATTTATGAACATTACACCATATATCCTTTGCATTCAAAAGAAGTAATAGGAAGCAGCATTGTGGTATTTGAAATAAAAAAAGCACAGGGAACTCCAATGAGTGTATGGGAGAAAACCTTAGAAGGTCAATATTTTCCACAGCTGTTTCCAGCGGGAGAAGGTGGACGGTATAATGATCAACCTGAACAGATTACAGCTACAGAATATCGGTCAACAAGATTCATCTTCTAAACCTATTACCTGTTCACCCACATTTAGAGTTTTGCAATAAATATTGTTCTCTTTAAGATATAAGGTAGCCTTTTCAACTTTATTAACACCCACAAATTCTTGCCATATCTTCTGACTTTTTGTTACTACACCATTTCCTAGAATGATTACTGCCTAATTTTCTTCTTTCACTCCAGCAATAGTTTCAATATTTGTCTTAAAATCCAAAGGTAACTACACCACTCTTCCTTCAAACCTCTTTGCAAGTCTGTTGGTGGCCGTTTACCTGTTTTAGGCTCCATCCAAATTATAGTTTGAAAAGAATGAACACATTGAATTAGAACAGACTCATATGTATTCAATTCTGCCAGTTCCTCCGGAATAGCTACTAATTCTAAGTTATTATGTACTGCTCTAAAAGGCATTTTGTTTTCTTCTAATTTGGTGTAACAATATTTACATGTACGTTGATCACTATCTAACTCAAATTGACCTTCCACCAAAAAGTCAATTGCAAATTCTACCCACTTACCATTGTTCTCCTTTTCACTTTTCAAATACAAATCAATATTTCTACTTTGACTTTTATAATCAGTACGTCGAAAACAAACACAAACCTAGTTTCATAATTCAGACCAAATTACATTAAACTTTCCAATTTCTTCTTCAAACTGATCAGTGCCAATCACTTTCCCATCTCCTCTAACATCTGTAATTGTCAAACTTTAACTTTCTATGAACTGCTCCACTGAACCAAAATATCGCATTTCAATATCATCATACTTTGAACAACTCATAAAGAAGCATATAAAAGACTTGTACTCAGTTCACTTAAAAATAATGAAGGGCTATTTACATTGTACAGTTTCCTCACAAACTTCTGCATTTCTGAATAACATACTGCTAACATCCTCAACTGATGAAAAACACTTTTACAAACTTTTCTTCAAAGACAAGCCAGAGAATGCCCATACTTCTCAGTATATTTTCTTACATGACATGGATCTAGTCCTTGTAACAACTTAACGTTCTGTTTAATACTTTCTCTTCAAAATCACAATGAATAACTTCTGTTTTAAATTGAAAGCACTAACCAATATAATTTCAATACGCTGTTTCTCTTTCAATTCAAAAACTTTTGTTTTATATTTGCAGAATGTTTTCATTGAATTCTGAATCACTCCAGATCGAAAAAGTCTCTGATGAATTTCATGAAACTACTTTTGTCTCCGAGTATCGGATACTATTTCTTTATCATGTTTCCTTTTCCTGGTATTTGAAATTGAACTCTGCTTCACCTTACTTGAAAAATTTCTTCTTTTTCCTCTTGTGTTATCCTTTTTTCATCTTGTACTTATAGTAGAACAAACTGTTTCTGTACTACATGCATTTTTTTCTAATTCAAACTTTTGCCTTTTGCTGAAATATATAGTTTCCTTATCTTTTCTTTTTTTTCACTTCTTCTTGGCATTTCCAAATTTTAATCCAAACGAAATAATTTTCTGAAAAACAAAAAATAGATTCAATAATTTTTTTACATTTGTCCGCTATGTTAAAATAATAACATACAATTACAAATCTTCCCCTAATGGCTTCCACACCTAGTGCTGCAACGTGATTCAGCACGACAAAGCAGCACTAAGATGACAAGTACTGCCATAGAACATACAGCAAGTATTTGATTATTTACATACACCTTTACAATTTATATGTAACGGCACTACCTCGTACTTTTCACCTCTCCGCCGCAAACCACCACCCAACACCACTCTCTCTGCAACCCACCGCAGACAACTTTATAGATAGTATTTTTAAAATGTTTAATCTATGTACTTAAGATGTTATTATCAACCAAAGAGCCCACACAAAAATTACCATTATTAGCCTATAATTTTATCTACAACTTCCCAAACATAACACTGCCCCCCAGCTTTAAGTGGAGGGGGGGTCTCTGGGGGTCTGAGCACCAGCACTTTATTTTAGGGGGCCTCAAAACAGGTCTTTATGGGGGTCTATTTTCAGGACTCGCAAACCTCATCCGTTTTATTTTTTCTTTATTGCACTGCAGTGAGACTGGGAAAGCATGCACATTACTCACTACTTAGAAGTGCAGATATCATGCCAGGTGACTCGCACTTTAGGAGAAGGGAAATCCTTTAAAGAGACACATTATTTCTAAGAATTTCCCTTCTCTTTTTGCAAGACAGGAGTAACATCATCGTGGGGTAATTAGCAATCAGACCACAAGGCGCGCATCGCCCATTGCCCCGGACTCTCTCAAACAGCTTCCCGGGTGCACACACACAGCCGCACCCGAGTACTTCACAGGTCTTCAAAAGATAATTTTTTTGGTAAAGAAGACTCTGTTTTTTCACCCCTTTTTACAGCCCCTACATCCCCACTCTGCCTATTTCTGAAAGAATTAGGCTTCCCCGAAATTCTGCTCTGATTGCGCCTCTGGAAACGACCACAAGCAAGCAACTCCTACACGAACCTGCTCTGACCTTACACATTCTCTTGTTTTAGTGCTAAGAAAAACACACTCTTTGCCTGCCTCACTTAGTTCTCACACCTCCTCTTTAATATGAACATAACAGATTTCCAATTACTTTTATATTCCTATACTGTGCTTCACATGGAAACATAGAACTCAAGGTTCTCACCACCCCAAATTACCTCTCTGGTAATCTTTCTCAAATGTAAGAAGTACAGGTATTCAGTATCTGTCAGTCACGGCCCCTTTAAAACTGTGTACCTATATACAACTCGACAAAACGTTATGTTTCTAAAAAACGTCTTACACTTAAAAGCTCCTTTACATTTCATTCGCTATAGGCTGGATGGATGAGTATAATACTTTGAATTTAGGATCGAGGGCAGACAATGCACGGAAATAGGAACATATCGTTGAATACAGGGCAAGTGGATGCATGGCCAGATGCATCAATGCAAAGATACATAGATTGATGTATCAATGTAAGGATGGAAGAATCAATGAATAAAGGGACCAGTACTTATGATAGATATGTGGGCTGATAGATGCTTAGGATTGTTTCTGGGACAGATATATCTATGGATATATAGGCGTATGGCTGCATGAATGGCACAGTGCTTACAATAGGCGAGTGGGCTCATAGATGCTTACGATAAGTGCAGGAACAGATGTATGTATGTATATAAGTAGGAATCTATGCATCAATTAAAAGATGGCTGGATGGCGCAGTCCTTAGGATAGATGGATGCTGGGCTTTGCCAGGTCTGAGGACCGGCACTTATTTTCAGGGAGTCTCCAAACGGGTCTCTATCGGGCTCTATTTTCGGCCCTCACAAACATAGTCAATTTTATTTTCGGCCCTTGCAAACATAGGGCCCGATTCACAGAATGAACTTACTACTTTTGGCATTCACAGAATGCACTTACTACTTTTGGTATTCACAGAATGCACTTACTCATTTCGGTATTCACAGAAGTTAGGACTACTAACTTTAGGACTCCTAAATGCCTTCTGTGAATACCGAAAGTCTTAAAATTAGGATTTTTCTCAATTTAGTAGTAGTAAAGTTAGGACTCTAAATGCCTTCTGTGAATACCGAAAGTCCTAAAATTAAGATTTTTCTCAATTTAGTAAGAATCGTAGTTTTAGGGCTTTCGGTATTCACAGAAGGCATTTAGGAGTCCTAAAGTTAGTAGTCCTAACTTTACTACTACTAAATTGAGAAAAATCGTAATTTTAGGACTTTCGGTATTCACAGAAGGCATTTAGGAGTCCTAAAGTTAGTAGTCCTAACTTCTGTGAATACCGAAATGAGTAAGTTCATTCTGTGAATACCAAAAGTAGTAAGTGCATTCTGTGAATGCCAAAAGTAGTAAGTTCATTCTGTGAATCGGGCCCACAGTCATTTTTTGTTTTGTATTGCACTGCAGTGAGAGCATGCACATCGACGTACGCATACCTATTTTGCTCACTACTGAGAACTGGAGACATCACACTAGGTTACTAATGTTGGAGAAGGAAGGGAAATCCTTTAAAGAATGTTTTTTTCCGAACCTAGGATAATTGGAGAGGATTTTCTAAAGCACACAATGATACTTATCTTCATTTAGACCACGGCCCAACTTGCATAGCCCACACCCCTTTAAGAACCTTGCCCCCTCTTTTAGAGCACCCCCACTTTTTTCTCCCACTTACAACCCTAACTGCACCATAGTAACAAAGAAACAGTGTAAGCTTCCATTGAAATCTACAATGGCACCAAGTTTCATAATTTTCCATCAACACTATCAGCGTTCTACCACAGTACAAGAGTATCTATCAGCACCAAGATTTCTTATCCACAGAAATGTTGTGTAATGTGTGTACCTGTCTTCTGGAACACTCATCACCAAAAGGTATTAAAATATGGGAATTTTCCAGAAAAACATATACCATACCATAGAGCGATTCAGAAATGGGCACACTGCCACTGCACCACCCTCTTCCCCATCCTTCCTTAACTTTACAAAATTAAAGAAAGAGCCACAGCAAACCTAGTAGATACACTATAGCAATACAGGAACTTAATTTCAACAACTGTCTACCAGAACGCTCATGAGCAAAGTGTATTAAAACATGCAAATTTGCAGGTAAAACATATACCATGCCATAGGGCACTTTATAAGTTCTCCTAGTGGTGCTACATCACCTTTATTAGCTCGACATCTGCACATTACTATATTCTGTGTTTTAATCAGAAACATACCCACCTCCCCCACACCCAACCCTGCCCTTCCTTAACAGTACGAAATCAAACAGAAACACCCACCATCCCTAGTAGCGCCACTGTACCCATACACAGGGTTAATTTAAACAGGTGTGTGCCTGAACACTTATCAACAAAAAGTATTCAAACATGCAAATTGGCAGGTAAAACATAAACAATCCCATAGCACGGTTAATAAATGGTCTCAGTGAAACTACATTACCTTTACTAACTACACATGCCCACGTTACAAATGTCCGTCATACAATCAGCAACATACGCACCTCCCCCACCCCCACCCATAACCACGCTTAACCTTACGAAATCAAACAACAAGCCCCAGCACTCCCGTTATCGCCACAATAGCCATACATCAACAGGTGTCTGCCGGAGAGCTCATCAGCAAAAGCTATTAAAACCTGCAATTTTGAAACTCAAACATACACCATACCATAAGACGGTTTATAAATAGTCACAGTACCAATACACCACCTCAACACCCGCCCTTACTTAACTTTACGCAATAAAAGAAAGAGCCCAAGCAAATGTAGGAGCGGCACAATAGCCATACAGAGGCTTAATTTCAACAGATGTCTCCCGAAAATCTCATCAGCAAAACGTATTAAAACATGCAAATATGCGGGTAAAACATATACCATGCCATAGGGGGCTTTATACGCGCTCCCAGTAGTACTACATCACCTTTAGTAGCTCCACATCTTCACGTTACTATATTATGTATTTCAAACAGCAACATAACTATCTCCCCCACACCCACCCCCGCCCTTGGTTAACCGTACGAAATCAAACAGAAACCCCTACCATTCCTAATAGCGCCACTATATCCATACAAAGGGTTAATTCTAACAGGTGTCTACCGGAACACTTATCAGCAAAAACTATTCAAACATACAAATTGGCGGGAAAAACATAAACCATCATATAGCACTGTTTATAAATGGCCCCAGTGAAACTACATTACCTATAGTAACTACACATGCCCATGTTACAAATATCCATCTTATAATCAGCAACATACGCACCTCACCCAACCCCATCCATGCCCTTGCTTAACCTTACGAAATCAAACAACGAGCCCCAGCACTCCTGTTACCGCCACTATAGCCATACATAGACTCCCTCTATGTATAGACTCCTCGATCACCTCCCAGGGGAGGTGATCGAGAAAAACTCTACAAGTCACAGAGTCCAAGTTTATTATTGAGCTCAATACGAAGTGGCCAAATGGGCTCAATTCAGGAGAATTGGATACAAATGATGAGATAGGAACTTACATTCCTTCCTTGCTGTCTACACATGTGATTCTGTTCAGTCTTTGACTGATTTTAATTTTCACTTATTTTATTGCGTGGAAGGGAGGATGATGCATCATTAGTAATGAATATACTCCATGAAATTTGAGAGTTGTGACATCATGGGCAATGGCCTATCACACTCATATGGAAAGTTCTTTGAGCAAAGAAACTGGATTGTCTCACACATTGGTTGTCTTCACATCCCTCACCAGTGGAATTCCTGTTCCAAGATTGAATTTGTTTTCACTTAGGTGCATCACATTTATTTGGTACCTGTCTATTATTTGATATGCCTAGACATGAAACATCATTGATTAATAGGAGTCAGTTGAATGATGGAACTTTGACAATGTAGAAATTTGAATAATTAATTAACTAATTGCATATGCAGAATCTATGAATTACTGGGCTATTGAACTTCGCTATGATGCTTACGTATTTCTGAATTAATTGTACTTTTGTAACAGGATTTTGTGCTCATGTTCACCTATGTTATTGATGAGGTGTATTATCTATGGGGTACATTACCCGTGATATGGCTGCTCTGTGTGCATCTGCTCATGAAATTCATGTAAATATTTATATAATTTATGTGACATGAATTAGATTGCGCGAAAAGGGCAGCATGCATGTAAATATAGTCTGCTTTCTATATTTATGGTGAACAAGCGGCAATATTGAGAATGGTCTTGATTGGTATGGTCTGTCATCTATTTTCATGACATTCTGCTATTGTGAATGCGTTTTATTTTAATTATTTTTGCGCTGATTTTTAAAGCATTATGAATTTAATATTATCAAAATTTGAGTTGCACCACAAAATTAAATGTTTTTTCAAGGTCTATACACTATGATCCTTATTTCTATGGGCGATTGGGCGCAGGTCGCACAGCTTGAAAAACTCTTTGTGCTGTCCTCTTGGTGTGCCGCTTGACTTATTTGGATTTCCTGGATATTTCTCAGTGTGAATGTATATATGTGTATATATATATATATATATATATAAAATGAAAAAACCATTGGTTTTAGGCCATATATAGTTAGGGATTTGCATTTACAAAACCTTATTTTACTCGCATAAAACCATTGAAATTCCATATAAAGTTATAAGCGCTAACTATATATCGCGCACCCGCAATCCACTGCTGATGATGTCACATATTACATCATTCATGACATGGTTAGTGACATCACTGATGACATCACTGATGACATCTCAAATGACATCACTGATGACATCACTGATGACATCATCCAGTGACTGTATGTTTCTGTAAAGTTAAAATATCTCTTACATATTGAAGAATGAGTGGATATATAAGTGTCTGGATGAAGGATTTAGTAGGTGCATGACTGACTATATGAGTGAGTGATTAAATGTGTCTCACTGAGAGCATGGGTTAATGACTAAACTGTCTCAATTTGTGCATCATTATGTCTGTTGTTCTGTAAACTGTTCCATGTGTTGATAAGTAGCTATATGAGTAACTATATGGGTTATTGATTGGTTGCCCAAGTATTTGTATGGGATACTGAGTGTGTGTGTGAGTAGCTGGGAGGTGTGTGACTCTGTGCATAGATGTGTGAGCAGTTGATTCACTAGATGTATGGTTTCAAAAGTGCATGTGGAAACAGCTGTATGGGCGGTTGACTGTGTGCATGAGTGTATTGGTGAGTGAATGGATATCTCAGTGCTACATGTCAAAGTAAGTACATATGTAAAACACAGTACATGTGAGAGTTGACATATATAAATAACTGTGCATAAGAGCCAGTGAGTATGTGAGTGGCTGTATGGATCATTGTGAACTTGTATCAGGGATTGTATAAGAGAGTAAATATGTGTTAGTATATGTTTGAATAAGTAAAGTTTGTATAACTGTATATTTGAGGAAATGGAGGTGTGATTGATTCTTTACATGACTGACTAGGTGTGTGAGTAACTCCATGGATGAGTGACAGTCTGTGAGTGTCTGTTTACACTGATTGTATCTAAGGTTATATTAGAGTCTGAAGAGGTTCATCGTATTATCACATGAATGATATCATCAGTGATGTTATCAGTCATGTCAAATGAGATGTTTTCAGTGATGTCATCAGTGATGTCATTTGAGATGTCATCAGTGATGTCACTAACCATGTCATGAATGATGTAATATGTGACATCATCAGTAGTGGATTGCGGGTGCGCGATATATAGTTAGCGCTTATAACTATATATGGAATTTCAATGGTTTTATGCGAGTAAAATAAGGTTTTGTAAATGCAAATCCCTAACTATATATGGCCTAAAACCAATGGTTTTTTCATTGAATTTTCAAGGTTTTGTAAATGTAAATTCCTAACTATATATCCACTATAACCTATGGTTTTTTCTGTGAATTTCATTGGTTTTTTAATAGCAAATATGAAAAGCTTAAAAATGTCAAGTACGTGATAAATAAAAACATTTTCGTATTTATGCACGTTGATGTGCTTTGAACGCTGCACCCCCCCCTCCCCTCTTTTGTCTTAGTAGTACTCTCTCTTTGCAGATACTGAAGGGTAGTTAACGCAGGCCTTTACCCCCATTGTAATCCGTCGTGGCTGCTTGTCTCTCCATTTGATTGATTGTTGTCCAAGCATTTACTGTTTTAGAATTGGTTCTCTTTGGATCATTCTCTATTTACAAACAAGCACAAAGTCGCAATACTCTGTTTAGTCTTTGCAGATAGTGAAAAATCGTGTAAAAAAAATAAAAGTAATCGAGCAAAATCAGTAGGCCACTAATTGGATCTCTTTTTGATCTCGCTAAAATAGAAATATTAGGAACAACCCTTCATGAGAAATACGAAAATAGTGAGATGAACTGAGCTCCACACCATGAGGGCTGCAAGACAGCTCGGCTCCATCACCCATCCCGCACAAAATAACGACAAACCCTATGCAAATATTAAAAATATAGACAACACACCAGCAAAGAAACAGGGTAAAACATTTTATTAAAAAACTATTTACATAACGTTGGTTTATAAGATGATGTCAGTAGTGGACCGATGTGTGAATAGATCAAAAGCAGCACAAGGCTCCAAGATCCGGATGGCAAGCTCCTGGATGTTGGGTGCCATAGTTTAGAGTTCTGAATTTGAGCCTTTTTCAATGTCTGTGCTTTGTTGAATCAAATTTGCGGCTTGACACAAAGCTGACTCAAGCGTTGCTACTGATGCTATGCAGACCAAAACTGGTTTTCAGTTTGTACATTTTTCTAGATTTTTAATCCAAGTTTGGTTGACTTTGTAGAACGATGGCTTCAAATTTTCAACATACGGTGTGGTGGCGCTGACTGGGAGGGGGCGCTTCGCTCCTGCCCCCTCCCCAAGTAAGATTTTCATACGTGAAAGTACGTTAATGGTTTTGGTCCCTGAGATGCTTCGATGTCACTGCCATTCTCAAATAGCATAAGTTCTGGATGTTGGGTGCCATAGTTAAGAGTTCTGAGCAGCGCTTGTAACACTGTCTGAAGCTTATTTCCACCTACTGCAGCTTCACTATTCTCAAAGTAAGTGAGTGTCGTTTGTGGACCTGACTGCATTAGAAAACAATGTGATATGTTACCTTCCTAAACAGCTTGACGGAGGCCCCTGAGGGGCGGTGTGATGGCCATGGACTCGGAGAAGACGCTTGGCTCCGACACCCTCCCCAAGTCTTATAGCACTGGTGTAGCCTGAGATCGCCCCCGACATAGGCGGCCGGCTCCCGGGATCCGGTGGAACTTTTTGCCTTTTGATGACTCTTCAATTCTGAACCTTGTCCCATCTAGCTGAGTTGCGCCCACTCTTGCGGCTACAGCGTCTTGCCCACCATCCAGCTGAATTACGCCCACTCTTGCGGTGCAGCGATAGGCGGCGGCCATAGGACTCTCAAAATGGCGGCCGGCTCTTCGGTTTTGGGCCTGGTCCACTAAAATGGCCCTGGGACACCTTTGAACTCGGACGCTTCCCTGATAGGGCTTGGGTCCCATTCTCGAAAAGCCTCTCCTCAGCCGTGAAGATTCTACAAAAGTCTTGGGGGCCTCCGACTCCCGCAGGCTTCTGGTGGGGAGCGGCTGCCATGATTGCTCGTGGAATGGCCACGACGGAGCTACGAGATGGTAGTGGTCTCATGCTGACGCCAGCTTTAGTCTGAAACATCCAGAAACACTGTAGACTACCAATTCGATCAGTTCCGGTAGCGCCCCAACATGACCCGGAAGAGAAGAACTTGCCCTCTTTGACTGATGGTTCTTGTTGCCTGTCCCCTCTGTTGTCATTTAACAGAACTTTTTGGACTGCTGAAAGGAGTTGTGTTCCGAACGCTGGTTGGTGGAGACATTTTGACTATATTCTTGACCTACGTTGTCGCGTAATGCGTTATATGACACGCCGCGTTACCGCACCCGGAAGTGATCCGAGGCGCGGCGCGCAGCGCGTAACGTAAGCATAACAGGACATGTGACTTGTTAATAAAACTTTTCATTGATTCATTTTACTTTTGTTAATTTAATGATGAAAAGCTTGGTCATATGACCTAAAAATTACGCTTTTTATTGTTTTCGAACAATATTTTTTTTTCAAACATATGTTATAATATTCCAGGCTAATGTACTTTCCCGGAAAATTTACAACTATCTTGTAAGTAAAATATATTCCTTTTTCGAGAAAAAGGGCGTTTCTTCCTTCCATGACGGAGCCGTTGAGTAAAAGAGATTCGGCCTGCTATCTTAGTCGCCGATACGCCTGATTATCAGATTCTTATTGATCACTTTATATTGCAGACATGAAAAACACAACTGCTATTAAGCATTTATCTTTACTGCGTTCCTACATATTATACCTTTTATCCGTCATGTAATTGGACTGCTTTATTTCACTTGCCTTTACTGATTCGAAAACAGTGACTAAAAGTAAAAACTTTACCAATGTAAATACTACTACCGTGTTTTGTTTTAAAAACCTTCATTGTGAAAATGTCAGTATACAAATACGGGCCTATAACCACGTGGGCCGGCCACGGAGCAAACTGTATTCGTATATGATGAGGAGACATTTACACTGTAGAGGAACGTAACGAGCGGGCCATTAGGTTGCAAGAACAAAGGTGTCTAACAGTTGCGGAATCGGTGGACGTACATTTTGTAATTAAAATACGACACGGCCACTTACAATAACATTTTCTAGATATACATTTGCGGGCAAGGAGTTACGAGTCCCATTTATACCGGCGCCATTTTGGGCGAGGCCCGGCAGGTCCAAGATATAGTCAAAATGTCTCCACCAACCATCGGCCAGACCAGAACCCCTTTCGTCCCTTTATGCTACAAGATGGTGTCTTCCATTCAGAAAATATTGTTGGCAGCATTTTGAAAGGAAACAGAAACAGCCATTGTCCTAGTGAGTTTCACATTGTTACATTTAGGAAGAATGTTGAAGAGTAGTATGTGGAAAATCTGAAGCCATTTTTCTACAAACTCTCAATCAGACTTGGATGGAAAAAAAAATCCTGAAGAATGTACAAACTGAAAACCAATTTTTGTCTGTATAGCATCAACAGTAACGCTTGAGTCAGCTTTGTGTCAAGCCGCCATTTTCATTCAATCAATAGCGTCCCCCTGCACACATTCAGGGACCTGGTCTGTCTTCAGATGAAACGGATTGTAGGAAAAGAAGCAGAAAGGAAAAGGCAAAAAGTTCCGCCGGACCTCGGGAGCCGGCCGCCTATGTCATGTGCCACCTTTGGCCACACCAGGGCAATAGTGAAGCTGCAGCAGGTGCAAATAAGCTTCAGACAGTCTTACAAGCACTGCTCAGAACTCTCAACTGAGGCACTCAACATCCAGGACTTGCCATTCGGATCTTGGCGCCTTGTGCTGGTTCCGACCTATTCACACATCAGTCCACTACTGACATCACCTCATAAGCCAACGGGGCACCCCACGCCGACTTTCGGCGCAGCATTGTAGGATGGCCACACCAGTGCGGCCACTTGCTGGACACCACCTCGGTGCCATCCGGATCTCGGCGCGTTCGAGTCACTGTGCCGGAAGAGTGACCGGAACTCAGCTGAACACGCCGTCTTTCGGCGCAGCATTGTAGGATGGCCACACCAGTACGGCAATTTGGACACCACCTCGGTGCCATCCGGATCTCGGCGCGTTCGAGTCACTGTACCGCAAGAGTGACCGCAACTCAGCTGGACACGCCATCTTTCGGCGCAGCATTGTAGGATGGCCACACCAGTGCGGCAATTTGCTGGACACCACCTCGGTGCCATCCGGATCTCGGCGCGTTCGAGTCACTGTACCGCAACAGTGACCGCAACTCAGCTGGACACGCCGTCTTTCGGCGCAGCATTGTAGGATGGCCACACCAGTGCGGCAATTTGCTGGACACCACCTTGGTGCCATCCGGATCTCGGCGCGTTGTGCTGCCTTCGGCCTATTCGCACATCGGTCCGCTACTGATGCCGCCTCACGTGCCAACGGATTTTCTACGCTTTTTGTAGCCCTATGCCGCATAACAGGTCATGTGACTTGTTTATAAAACTTTTCATTGGTTCATTTTACTTTTGGTTTCCTAAAGATGGAAGGCTTGGTCATATGACCTAAAAATAACACTTTTCATTGGTTTAGAACATTTTTTTTTCCCAAACGATGAAAGCCCCACCTTGTTTCTGGATCATTCAGACTGAAGCTGGCGTCAGCATGAGAGCACCACCATCTCGTGGCTCCGTCGTGGTCATTCCGCGAGCAATCATGGCAGCCGCTCCCCACCGGAAGCCTGCGGGAGTCGGGGGCCCCCAAGACTTTTGTAGAATCTTCACGGCTGAGGGGACGCTTTTCGAGAATGGAGCCCAAGCCCTAGCAGGCAAGCGTCCGAGTTCCAAGGTGTCCCAGGGCCATTTCAGTGGACCAGGCCCAAAACCGAGGAGCCGTCCGCCATTTTAAGAGCCATGTGGCAGCCGCCTATCGCTGCTCTGCAAGAGTGGGAGCAACTCAACAACATGGTGAGCGAGACGCTGTAGCCGCAAGAGCGGGCGCAACTCAGCTAGATGGCCGCCACCTGGGGAGGCCCGTTCACGCCGCCTCCCCCACCCCCGGGCCGCCGCACGCCAATTTTCGGAGCAGCATTGTAGGATACCAAAACCAGTGCGGCAGTTTACTGGACATCACCTGGGTGCCTGTCGTACATGTTGTGTCAGCCATGTGACACTGGACACAGTCCCATCAACATCTCAACGCGTTCTGCTGCCTTGGGACTATTCGCACAACAGACCGCTACTGACGAGGCCTCCCCCCGCACCACCCGGGACGCCCCACGCTGTTTTTCTGTGCTGCATTGTAGGATCCCAAAACCAGTGCGGCACCCAGGCGACATCACCTGGGTGCCATCCAGAACTCTGCACGTTGTGCTGCCTTGGGACTATTCGCACAAAAGACAGCTTCTAACCATTGTTGCTTTTTGTGTTGAAAAATGTTTAAATGTTTTTAGTTTTTGTTCCGTTCGTTATAGTTAATAGTTAATAAAGTTTTATAATCTTACTTTGTTGGAGTGTTATCTATTTTTTTAAAAACGGGTGAATGGGGCCTTGAATCGGGTTATTGTCATGTGTGGGCTTTGGAAGTGTGCTGCTGCAGGATCGGACATTTCAAACTCAAATGCACGTTCTTTTTCTTACCTTTCCGAAGCATGGAGCGCAATAGCAGGCAGAGAAAGGGTGATGCACGTGTTGAACACTACCTGACCTGGCAAGTTGCTATCAGTGCCCCCCCGCCCGCTCCTAAAAGAGGGCACACACACACCGCCGCCCCGAGTACTTCACAAATCTTTAAAAGACCATGCGCTTGTTCATGAGGCTTAAATGGTTTATCACCTCTTCTAGAACCCCTGCATCGACCCTCTGACGTTTCCTGGAAAAATTACCATGTAACACAATACCAAGCCCTGTCAGCTGAAACCCCCAAGGAATCATGGGGCATATTATCAAGGGGGTTTATCTCCGCTTTTTTGGCTTTAAAAGCCATGAAAGCGGAGATAAAATTATCTCCCTATTACCAAGCTGTCGCTAACACCAGTTAGTGACAGCTAAAAGGAGATAGCGACCATCTTGGGCCCCGCTTTGCATGTCAGTGATACTTATCACTAATGACATGCAAAGTGGCGTACCAAGATGTTAGCGACTGGAAACAGTCCCTAACATCGCTATCTTCTATTACCAACTTTTGGAAATATTCGCGCTAAGCGCGAATATCTCCAAAATCTAACACCTGCCCTGAGCAGTTCTTAGCCATGTTATCCAATGGGAGGTGGATAACATGGCTAAGAGCATTTGCTCGATAATACATGAATATCGCTGACTTTTCTGCGATAATAGCAAGGTTTATCTGCGATAAAAATCGCCGATGTGCGGCGATAATTTTTGTCTCTAAACAAGTTAGAGACAAAAATTATCGCTAGTTGTTCGTAATATGCCCCCGGGTTTTTGCTTGCAGAAATCGGGAGGCGGGAGACTAGCACTGAAATCAGTAGTCACACGCCTGAATCAGGAGAGTTGGCATGTCTGAATTCTCTACAGCTGGGGCCATAAACTACATCCGCAGGGGTAGGTGATAGCCTGGGACCAGCCTGGCATCTAAAATGGCTGCCGTGCACGACAAAATTGTGACATTGGAAAAAAGGCAAGATGGCGCAGCCGCTGGAAGAGATGTATCAACATATATCAGCCTCCTCAGCCACCCTCAGGAAACATAGGGAATTAGGATACGTCTCCCGCACCCCCTTATACCTAGTAATTTAATTAACGAAGCACAAAATGGCGAATTCCCGTTTCGCTACCAGTTTGCGGCCCAGTTCGCGGCCCGTGAAGCGCTTCTACCGTGAAAAATCATTTTTTTTTTCTTTTTCCCACGGGACCCTTTAATAACCCCAACAACATTCCTAGGGGGTCAAGAGGGGGATACCTTGCCCCCTTTCATTAAATTCCCCCTTAGTTTTTCACCTCTTCTTCTCTCTCGATCCTACCGAGAAACAAGATGGCGGCCGCTCCGGACTGTCACGCAGCAAAATAAAAAAAAGCTCACGCACAGCCGCTGGAAGAGATGTATCAACATATATGAGCCTCCTCAGCCACCCTCAGGAAACATAGGGGATTAGGATACGTCTCCCGCACCCCCTTATACCTAGTAATTTAATTAACGAAGCACAAAATGGCGAATTCCCGTTTCGCTACCAGTTTGCGGCCCAGTTCGCGGCCCGTGAAGCGCTTCTACCGTGAAAAATCATTTTTTTTTTCTTATCCCCACGGGACCCTTTAATAACCCCAACAACATTCCTAGGGGGTCAAGAGGGGGATACCTTGGCCCCCTTTCATTAAATTCCCCCTTAGTTTTTCACCTCTTCTTCTCTCTCGATCCTACCGAGAGACAAGATGGCGGCCGCTCCGGACTGTCACGCAGCAAAATAAAAAAAAGCTCACGCACAGCCGCTGGAAGAGATGTATCAACATATATCAGCCTCCTCAGCCACCCTCAGGAAACATAGGGGATTAGGATACGTCTCCCGCACCGCCTTATACCTAGTAATTTAATTAACGAAGCACAAAATGGCGAATTCCCGTTTCGCTACCAGTTTGCGGCCCAGTTCGCGGCCCGTGAAGCGCTTCTACCGTGAAAAATCATTTTTTTTTCCTTTTCCCCACGGGACCCTTTAATAACCCCAACAACATTCCTAGGGGGTCAAGAGGGGGATACCTTGCCCCCTTTCATTAAATTCCCCTTTCGTTTTTCACCTCTTCTTCTCTCTCGATCCTACCGAGAGACGAGATGGCGGCCGCTCCGGACTGTTTAGAATGTTGACAGACACCGGAGAGCCAATCAGCTTTCTGCGCGCAAAGTTCCGATAAGCGAAAAGTAAGCGGACCGGATCGCTGCCCGGAGCGCTGTTACAGATATATGTCTTGATTTAAACGTTAATTTCTCAAAATCCACTGAAGCACATATATTGAGACCTAGCAAAGGCACATCGGGCTACCAGTCCCTACAATTTTGCCAAGTTTCGTGCAAATCCATTCCGTTTCGCTACCAGTTTGCGGCCCAGTTCGCGGCCCGTGAAGCGCTTCTACCGTGAAAAATCATTTTTTTTTTCTTTTCCCCACGGGACCCTTTAATAACCCCAACAACATTCCTAGGGGGTCAAGAGGGGGATACCTTGGCCCCCTTTCATTAAATTCCCCCTTAGTTTTTCACCTCTTCTTCTCTCTCGATCCTACCGAGAGACAAGATGGCGGCCGCTCCGGACTGTCACGCAGCAAAATAAAAAAAAGCTCACGCACAGCCGCTGGAAGAGATGTATCAACATATATCAGCCTCCTCAGCCACCCTCAGGAAACATAGGGGATTAGGATACGTCTCCCGCACCCCCTTATACCTAGTAATTTAATTAACGAAGCACAAAATGGCGAATTCCCGTTTCGCTACCAGTTTGCGGCCCAGTTCGCGGCCCGTGAAGCGCTTCTACCGTGAAAAATCATTTTTTTTTCCTTTTCCCCACGGGACCCTTTAATAACCCCAACAACATTCCTAGGGGGTCCCCCTTTCATTAAATTCCCCTTTCGTTTTTCACCTCTTCTTCTCTCTCGATCCTACCGAGAGACAAGATGGCGGCCGCTCCGGACTGTTTAGAATGTTGACAGACACCGGAGAGCCAATCAGCTTTCTGCGCGCAAAGTTCCAATAAGCGAAAAGTAAGCGGACCGGATCACTGCCCGGAGCGCTGTTACAGATATATATCTTGATTTAAACGTTAATTTCTCAAAATCCACTGAAGCACATATATTGAGACCTAGCAAAGGCACATCGGGCTACCAGTCCCTACAATTTTGCCAAGTTTCGTGCAAATCCATTCAGCCGTTCGAGCTAAAAGTGAGGCCAACCGCCCTATGGAAAACTCAATGTAAAAAACGCGTTTTGGGACCCCCCTTTTTTCTCAGCCCCCCCTTGACGAAACCCCACCAAATTTTCAGGGGCTGCTCAGAAACAAAATGTGCCATTTTCATGAAAATTTCAGCCGATTCCGTCCACAAACGCCAAAGTTATTTGACATAGAATTTTCAGAAATCCCATAGGGAATTAATCCTAACTATATATACCTACTGGCGATAGCCAGTAGGTAATATATCTGTATATATATGTATATATATATGAAAAGAAAAGAGTTGCCTTCAATGAGATCGCCACACTCAGTAAGTTGGTATCCTCCTGAACGCTCGAAACGCGTATGGCTAAGACATTTATGCTGGGCGTTAGCTAATAGTGCTGCTGTGTTGCCTCTCTGATTAAAAGGATACCAACTTACTGAGTGTGGCGATCTCATTGGAGGCAACTCTTTTCTTTTCATATTTAGCGGCATGCCTGCCGCGAGAGAGCCCCACCGCTGCAAAGAGCGGGTCTGCATCGTCAAAAATCAAAGGACGCTGCAAGAGCGGTAAGCCGGTCTGAGAGGATGCATTTACACGGCTTGCTAGAAATCAGTTGATTATCAGCAGACCCACTGGGGGTGATATTTTAAATGTTATTTGAGATGGAGAGCAGAGCCCACTGGGGCGGACATTCTTTTGGGAAAACCACAAGTACCAGCTAACATTGCAGCGCATATGCCCACCGGGGCGGGATTATTTAATGCGCGTGATTTTCCTCATCTGATCTTCGACTCTGCCAGTGATCAAGGGCATCTGAACGCTCGAAACGCGTATGGCTAAGACATTTATGCTGGGCGTTAGCTGATGGTGCTGCTGTGTTGCCTCTCTGATTAAAAGGATACCAACTTACTGAGTGTGGCAATCTCATTGGAGGCAACTCTTTTCTTTTCGTATATATATATATGTATATATATATATATATATATACATCCAGTATCTCCAAAGAAACAATTCCGTGCACACTCAAAATTACAGAGTCAAATCAACTTGATGATATTTTAAGATATGATTTATTCAGCATTCTTCAGCATACCAGTAACCCTCTACGCTTTTCAATCTTTACAAAGATGTTGTTCACGAGGTCGATAGTTACAAAAGAGTTATATTCTTTCGATTTTTAAAGGGAACCACATTGGTGAAATTCATTGACATCACTTCCTATCTCCTACACACAGGCATTGTGGTTACTGTAGTGCCTCTAAATGGCGTGATCTTTTACGCTGAAGATAGATTACACCAAGTGAAAAAAGAATGAATTATAAACATCATGTTATTAACATCAACCTTTTGTCGTCGTGTTATTTATAATATTTAAATATTTACATCCCTAAGTGGATTTGCATGTTCGCACACTGCCGTTTCAATGTATTGAATTCAAAGTAAACTTTATCAACTCTTTTTGTGCGCATGGTAGTAACACTGCTTCCATATCAGTACAGAAGCGTGCTTTCATTGTCGTGATGGCTACTCGTTTAAACTATATTTTCCAATGTTACCCAACAATTTGTTTTCAATTGCAAACTTATTACCCTCCAGTAATGAATTGCGCATTGAATTTTACAAGTCATATTTAATCAAGAATTACATCTATATAACAAAGGTATATGATTGTAAATAGGATGTGTATAAATGTACATAAAGTAAGACAATGGAGGTAATGTGGAGAAACATCATGATTATAATGAACTCTCCACATATTACAAAATGGCCCCCGCAGTAATACAAAGAATGAGTTGAATTGTGTGCCCCTCATTGATTTCAACTAACCCATATATTTTTTTCACGAAATGAACTTAATTGTTTTGTAAATAAATATGTTGGAAAGCATTATCTCCCCGACATTGACAAAGGCGTGTAGCCGAAACACGTCTGTCGGGCTTTTTGTTGAGGAAATAAACTCAAGAAAATTCCCCCTGGTGTGCGCCTATTTTATGGTTCAGAAAAGGAAGCTTTGTACAAAATATATATATATATATATATATATATATATATATATATATATATATATATATATATATATATATATATATATATATATATATATATATATTACCTACTGGCGGTAGCCAGTAGGTATATATAGTTAGGACGGTTTCCCATAGGAAATCCCCAACATTCTATTGGGAATAACTTTGGCCCTGGTTGATGAATCTTCGCAATTTTCTCAAAGAAGATGGCTCGCTCCGCTCCTTCCCTGAAAGTTTGGGGGGGATTCGTCAAGTGGGGGCTGAGAAAAAAGGGGAGTCCCAAAACGTGTTTTCCCCATGTTAATTTCCATAGGACCTTTAGACTCCGCTACAGCTTGAACCGCTGAAGGGAATTACACCAAACTTGTCAAAATGGTAGTGTCTGGTATGCAGATCACGCTTTTGGTAAAATTGTGTAAATCCCTCCAGTGGTTCCTGAGAAAATTAAAAGAGAAATCAATTATATATCTATAAGCGCGAACGCGTGCGCGCACCCCGTGATTTTTCGCGATTTTTTTTTGGGGGGGGGGGGCTTGGGGGGTTTGTCTCTTTCATTTTAATGTTTTTATTTTAATTTCGAGGGTGCCCACCCCTCGTTTTGGCCCCCGAGATCACCGCCGCCGCCCGAACTGCCTTAAGATGGCCGCCGCCTGGTTGTGGGCGGGGCCGGCGAAGGAGCCGCGCTCCGATTTGTCAAGGAGCTCTGACGTCATCAGGGGGCTCGCCTCAGGGCCGCGCTGGGATTGGCCCATCGTTCGGAGGTTAACTCCTTTGTAAACGATCTATGCCAAAGCGCGCAAAACAGCCGCGTAGTTAGGGGGGGGTGGGGCGGTCCGCCCCAGGCGGCACCATTTTGAGGGCTGCCGGGCGGCACTGGCCCGTTGCGGTGGCCTTTAGTGCTGGGTAAAGTACAATATTCAATAAACTCCAAGAGGCTGAACTGCGAAGCCTCAGGGGGGAGGACTAGCCCCAGGCTGGCTGTCATTGCTGCCGTTCTGGGTAAATGAATACTACGTTAACCTTCATGTGACAATTCCACCAAGGAACTGCTATGCTGAGCAGTGCATGGAGGCGGCCATTTTGACATTGCTCTTTTTACACTGACTGGCCTAATGTGCTGATGCCAAAAGGAAAGAGAGAGACGGAGAGCGATAAAGGAAAAAAATCTCAATGTGCAGAACAGGAATTAGGTCAGCGGAGAGGGGTCTGCGAAACAACTGATTAATGCGCTGACTAAAGACTGATGCACAACACCACCTTAGCTTTAGGGAGATCTTAGGGGAATCACTCAACTCCGAAATCCCTAATAGTAAAAAATGAAGCCCCGGCTATCAGAGAGCTAATCTCCCATAGCAAGTACTCGAGATTGCAAAACTCAACCAGCCTGAAAGAAATGCCATTAAATTAATCAGGGCCAGATTGATATCATGCAAGTTAATGAAGTACTGCTAGGCGCGCTTTCTTCTAATTTGAGAAGAAAGCAACTGACTTCCCTGTGAGCTTGGAAGGAGACGGCAGAAAGCCTCTTGCACTGATGCGTCACAAGTGTGCACCTGCACTGTAAACACTGGCTGTGGAGATATACGAGGCCAGGTCTGCCATCGTTCAACGCGAGAGTCACAGCCAGGCTCAGACATGCAATATTCACAGACGCTTAATAATAACGAAGTAATGCGGAAGTGGAAAAAGCAAACAGGATATTCCACACATTTTCAGAAATGCCATCGGAGAACTTCTTTTTACATCGGAATAGAGAATTCTCATTAAACTGCACTTATTAAAACATGTCAAATTTGCCATTAAATCTACAGATATGGAAAGGGCAGAGGAGTGATCACAGAAAGATCAGTTAATACTGTACCCTCCTTTCCAAATAAATTCATACCATCCTATAAATACCAAACGGAAATGCAGTCTCCAAAGCATTTAGAACCATTTTTTTATTTGTTGTAATGAAAGATAACTCTAGGGTGGCTTAAAGTATTCCTAAAGAATGATTTGCCAAGAGGCACATAGGTTGTCAGGAAGGAAGCCTAGATTAGAAGACTTCCTCCTTAGTTACACTCCCTACTTCACCACCTCCAGTTTAGATAGCCTCTGTGAATACACACATTACCCCAGATAGTTTGAATTGCACTGGCATCAAATAGAACAATGCAGCCAGGGCCTACAACTTTCATGCTTGTCCCTCAGTCCGTGGCATCGTTGCTGCGCCACTGCTGACAGTATACAAGTTTTCATGCCCTTTACCCATCTGCCTGTGGGACGAATATCCTTTCACTCTGGGGTTAAGGAAGTCCCATGGATGGCACCCCCTCAGCAGCACACACGCAACTCTGCTCAGTGCCTTACTTTTTTTGTACAAACAAAAGCTTATAAGCGGCCATTTTATGTATCCTTTTCACAAGGGTTCCCGGTTTTGAAAGCCACTCTAACTGTGGCTGGCAGGCTTCCTTCGTGGGGGTCTCCCACAGGTGCGACCCCTCAGCTGCCGGAACTGAATGCCTAATGAGCTGGCATCTTGTATGCGCAGGAGTAATTGAAACTCATTACTGGCGAGCCTGGGAAACAGTTAAGTCCCGATATTCAGCTCTGAACAAGCAATTATGATAGGCAGGGAAATCAGCTATTTTTAGCATCCAGAGGCAATCTATCTTCTGTTTCCTTGCTAATCTGGGAACGAACTGAACCTGCAGCGAGATGCGCTCATTCTCGTACAATAACGGTCTACTGCGTCGTGATTGGACGAGAGCCGTAGAGTAATTCCAATGGCGCCCGCATTAGATGCCTCAAATAATGGGTGATTACCAGAATGCAAACTGGAAGTTTCATCAGAAGCCTTCCTTGTAAAGCTGCGTCCACTGCGCCTGCGCGATTGTGTGCTACATAATAGCTGCTTGGCTTTGTGCGGTTTCACTATTTTCAGAATGCGGGTCCCAGAACAACAGAATGGCTGTTTCAAAGGCTTAACAGTCCATGCTGCGTTTCAAACATTTCAATCATATATCACCATTCTTTAAATAAATATGACATGAATGATGAATGTTTAGAAAGATTGATTAACTCATTAGAAATATATATATATATATATATTCACTGAAAAAACCATAGGTTATACACTATATATAGTTAGGAATTAGACCATGTCATAAATGATGTAATATGTGACATCATCAGCAGTGGATTGCGGGTGCGCGATATATAGTTATTGCAACTAACTATATATGGAATTTCATTGGGTTTTATGTCAATAAAATGTCCAGCTAACTATATAGGAGGAATTTCAATGGTTTTTTATATGTTAATTCCTAACTATATAAGGCCTAAAACCTATGTTTTTTTTTAGTGAATATATATATATATATATATATCCATCACACAAGGCTTGCCTGGAATGAGGGAGCCACAAACAGGAAAATTCGATTTTGCTATTTTAATGATGATGCAAACAGCGAAGGAACAGCTTGCTGCCTCACAAGAATAATGTCCAGCCCTGACGCGTTTCGTGCTCTCTGTCGCACTTCTTCAAAGGGTTGAGGACTTACTGTGAATTAAACCTGTCTTTAATGCCTGCATTAGTCTCTGATAATCCCCGCCTCTGTGGGCGTGGCCATGACTCTGGCCTGATGGTTCTTGTAGTGCAGGAGTTTTTGCGTGCTTCACTCTCTGTGCAAAATTAAAATAGAATCCCCAGTGGGTTGTGGGGTCAGTGTCACAGTTCAAACACCTCCATTAATCACATCACCAGCTTTTCCCTGCTCCTCTCGCTGACTCATCGTTTGATGCTTCAGCTCGGACTGCAAACTGCAGCTGGGTTCACCTCGTGGCTCAGGCAACAAACCACATTTAATCCATCACACAAGGCTTGTCTGGAATGAGGGAGCCAAAAACAGGAAAATTGGATTTTGCCATTTTAATGATGATGCAAACAGCGACGGAACAGCTTGCTGCCTCACAAGAATAATGTCCAGCCCTGACTCGTTTCGTGCTCTCTGTCGCACTTCTTCAAAGGGTTGAGGACTTACTGTGAAGGAAACCAGTCTTTAATGCCTGCATTAGTCTCTGATAATCCCCGCCTCTGTGGGCGTGGCCATGACTCTGGCCTGATGGTTCTTGTAGTGCAGGAGTTTTTGCGTGCTTCACTCTCGGTGCAAAATTAAAATAGAATCCCCAGTGGGTTGTGGGGTCAGTGTCACAGTTCAAACACCTCCATTAATCACATCACCGGCTTTTCCCTGCTCCTCTCGCTGACTCATCGCTTGATGCTTCAGCTCGGACTGCAAACTGCAGCTGGGTTCACCTCGTGGCTCAGGCAACAAGCCACATTTAGGGGGTCATTAGGATGGAGGATTTTCCGCATCCTCCGGGCCGGCGGAAGCCACCGCCGGCCCGGAGGATGCGGAAAATCCTCTGCGGACCCACCAGGACCCACCGCCACATTAGGATGGCTGGTGGGTCATGGTTTAGGTCCGCAGCTTTTCCGCCGCGGCTGGCTTACAACCGCGGCGGAAAAGCACTAAAATGGTGAAGGTGTCTCTTAGACACCGTCAGCCAGATTAGGATGTGCTTGGGAACATGCTTTTCCGCGGCGGCTTTTCCGCCGTGGAAAAGCATGTGTAACTGCACTGCAGGGGCCCGTTGCGGGCCCCCTAGGTGTAGTGGGGGGTGGGGGGTGCACATGGGGGGTACCTATGGTACCCCCCTGCTTTTGCGTGCACAATGCAGCAGGCACCGCGCGGTGCCTGCCGCTTTGTGCACGCAAATGCTGTGCATGCATTTTTAACATTGCTGCGGGTGCAGCTTGAAGCTCCACCCGCAGCAATGTTAAAAATAGAGGATGTGACCGCCACCCTGGTGGTCACATCCTAATCTGCATAGAGGGAACGCCGCAGCCCATGCGGACGTTCCCTCATGCTCTGGGGTCGTGGACGGACTCAAGTCCGTCCGCGATCCTAATGACCCCCTAAATCCATCACACAAGGCTTGCCTGGAATGAGGGAGCCACAAACAGGAAAATTCGATTTTGCCATTTTAATGATGATGCAAACAGCGAAGGAACAGCTTGCTGCCTCACAAGAATAATGTCCAGCCCTGACGCGTTTCGTGCTCTCTGTCGCACTTCTTCAAAGGGTTGAGGACTTACTGTGAATGAAACCAGTCTTTAATGCCTGCATTAGTCTCTGATAATCCCCGCCTCTGTGGGCGTGGCCATGACTCTGGCCTGATGGTTCTTGTATATATATATATATATATATATATATATATCTATATATATATATATATATATATATATATATATATATATATATATATATATATATATAGTAGGTAGTTATAGTTCGGATCTAGTTTCCATAGGAAATCCGCAACATTCTATTGGGAGTAACTTTGGCGCCGGTTGATGAATCTTCGCAAATTTCTCAAAGAAGATGGCCCGCTCTGCTCCGCTCCTTCCCTGAAAGTTTTGGGGGGATTTGTCAAGTGGGGGCTGAGAAAAAAGGGAGTCCCAAAACGTGTTTTCCCCATGTTATTTTCCATAGGACGATTAGACACGGCTACAGCCCGAACTGCTGAATGGAATTACAAGAAATTTGGCAAAATGGTAGAGTCTGATTCGCAGATCACGCTTTTGCTTAAATGGTGTAAATCCCTCCAGTAGTTCCTGAGAAAATCGAAAGAAAAAAATATATATATCTAGGCGCGCGTACCGTGCGAGCACCAGGCGCGCATTGGGTGTGCGCGAGTGGAATTCTGATTTGCTGTTAGACATCTGTCAACATTCCAATCAGTCAAAATCAGGAAGAGTTGCCCGCCATTTTGTGTCCGAGGCAGAAGAGAGCCAAAAACAAAAGTGGAGAACGTAGGGGGTAGGGTAGGGACTCCCTGACTCCCTAGGCCTTCTCAGGGGGTCCCTGAAGGACCCTGAAGGCCAAATAAACCATACTTTTTTAAAAATAATTGCGGGCAGCGTGCACGGTGCACGCACGTTGGCAAAAAAATGTAGGTAGTTATAGTTAGGACCTAGTTACCATAGGAAATCCACAACATTCTATTTCGAATAACTTTGGAGCTGGTGGACGAATCTTAGTGGAATTCTCCAAGAAAATTGCCTGCTCCGCTCCTTCCCTGAAAGTTTGGGGGTGATTCATCAAGTGGGGGACGAGAGAAAAGGGGGGTCCCAAAAAAAGACAAAAAAAATACAGTTAAATATCAAGTTTGAGTGTTTAGATGTTGGTTCGCTCTAAAATGAGCCGATGTGTTCATTGAGTGTTTTTTGTACCTACAAGTAAGTACTTATGCAGAGTCTAAATTTCAAGAGGAAGACTCTGTTCCCCTCATCTGTGAAATGTACACCGTCTCTTCTATAAATGTCTTGCATTATGTAACTCAAGTTGTTGTGCTATATAGAACCCATACCATAGTCTTTGAGGAAAGCAGAAACAGACTTCTTCACATGTTTCCTTGCTTTCTCAATCTGCGGACAAAATGGTTGGACCAGTTCCATTTTTGCCTTTGGCATATATTAGAATATACAAAGGCAGTTTGTGGAAAAAGTGACATCAATTGCCCAAAGGTGTCCTTTAAAAGCATTTCCAGACCTACCCCAGTCAAAGTGCCCTTCCCTTACTCCCCTTTCCTCACTCCCTTTTGCTTACTTCCCTTCATTTACTCCCTTACTCCCCTTCACTCTATTTTTCTCTTCCTCTCTCCCTCTGTCACACTCAGGCTAACCACCTCACTCGCTCTCAGTCACTCGCTCTCCCTCTCTTTCTGTCTCACTCTCTCCCTCACCCTTCCTCTCTTCCTATTTCTGTTTCCTTCACTCCTACTTTATCCCTCAGTCCCCTTTCCTCTCTTAATCTCCTTCCTTCCTTCTCTCTCATTCCTCTTTCATCACCCTCATACCCATTCTCTCACTGTTACTGCCTTTCACTCACCCTCACTACTTTTCCCTCGCTCCCCTTCCTTTACTCCTCTTTCCTCACTCTCTTACTCCATCTCACTTACTCCCCTTCATTCACTCCCTCCCTCACTTTTTTCCCTCCATGTTTCTCTCCCTGTCTCCCTCTGTCTCACTCACTCTAACTTCCTCACTCCCTTGCTCTCCCTCTCTCTCACTCTTTCCCTCTCTCTCCCTTACCCACCCTTATTCTTATTTCCTCTGTCTTTCTACCACTCCTCCACTCTCCCTCACTCACTTTCCTTCTCTCTTAATTTTCTTCTTTCCCCCTCATTCCTCTTCCCTCACCCTCATACCCCTTCCCTAACTGTCACTGCCCTTCACTCACCGTCACTCCCCTTCCCCCACTACACTTCCTCCTGTCTGTATCTCACACCCCTTCCCTTTCCCACTCCCTTTCCCTCACTCCCCCTCACTCTCCTTCCCTCGTTGAAATCCTGACTCCCCTTCCCTCACTCCCCTTCCATAACTCCCTCCACCCCCTCACTCCACTTCTCTCTCCCTCACTCCCCATCTCTCACTTTCCCTCATCCCCCTTTTCTCATCCTCATACCCCTTCCCTCACTGTCACTCCACTTCTCTTACCTTCACTCCCCTTACCCTGCTCTACTTCTCCCTCTCCGTCTCTTACTCCCCTTCCCTGTCTCCATCCCCTGCTCCCCTTTTCTCACTCCCCCTCCCTCACTTTCCTTTCCTTACTGCCCTTCCCTTACTCTTTCACTCCCCTTACCTCACTCCCCTACCCTTAGTCCCCTTCTTTCAGTCACTCTTTGACTCCTCTTTCCTCACTCACCATACTCACCATACTCCCCTTTCCTCACTCATTCCCTCAGTCCCTTCCTCCCCTTCACTCAGTCATTTCAGTCATTAATTTATACACTACGCATTCATTCAAAAAAAGTATGACACAGTATATAAGAAATATAGCTCTTCTTAGAGAAGTGAAGTTAATTCTTACAAAAACAATTTTATATATTTTTTGGATTTTTGGCAACAAAAAAATAAACATGTAACCAAAAACTGCTCAACAGGAACAGGAAAAAAAATAATACAAGAAAAAAATTAATTGCGGGGGCATGTGTGCTGCCTCTTCTTTAGCACAATCAAGTCTATGCTCTGCTCTCCATAACACAAGATTTTGTTGCAAAAGTTGCAATGTACGTGCAAGTCTGCAAAATCCAGCCAGATGTCTAGAGCACTTGTAGATGGAGATGCGCCCGAGGAAGATGTACTGGGGACAGCAGCTGCAGGATTGTCTCTGATATGCTGAGTTGATGCCCGAGCATAGTTGTTTGGATGAACATTTTTTAGATGACACACCATAGTATGAATACTAAAGGAATAAATGTTTGATGGGATCACCTGTGGATAGAATGGAGCCATAGATTTTGCAAGTAACCTTTGGGGCATTTACCTTTTTTTGCCCTTCTGGGTATGTAAAAAATTTCCAAACAAAAGACTCTTTTGTTTTCTTCACCTTTGGTTGTTCAGGTAAATACTCCACATCAGAGTCCGAAGATTCCTGTGGCTGCTGCTGTTCTGTCATTTTCAAATCTTGAAGAAAAGACTGAAGATGCTTCTCCCAAGAAAGTGAAACAGATTGTGAGGGAAGTGCGGTGGGGTTTTTGAAGATTTGGAAAAGAAACTACTATAAACCAATCAAAAGTGTTGTTTTCAAGTCATGTGAATATACGTGCGCGCAAGATGCGCGAATGTTGCGGGAACGGGGCACGCACAAGTCGCAAATGAATGACGTTTTACCCGATTTTCGTAAATGCTTTTAAAGCTAATATACAGTTCTTAAAAGTCAAAAATACAATTTTTACAGTTATGTCACAGAATATCTTGGGTAATTATATTAACAGAAATGACTTTTTGGAATGACATTTTTTTCGCGGGGTGCGCGCAGCGTGCGCGCATGCGTGCGGAAAACGTGCGCGCACCTTTAAAACACATAAAAAATGGCCAGAATTATTTAAAAAAAATCAAAAATTAGTCAATAATAATACATAAATGAAAATTTAAATGTAAGTAGTGTAAAAAATATAGAACATTTGTATAATAGCAAATACATATAATAATTGATACATTTTAAAATTAGCATTTAAAAAACTTTAGAAATTCACTTTAAAAACTATAGGTTTGAGGCACTTTATAGTTAGGAATTAGCATTTAAAAAACCTTAGAAATTCACTGAAACAAACATAGGTTTCAGGCACAGTATAGTTAGAAATTAGCATTTAAAAAACCTTAGAAATTCACTGAAAAAAACATATGTTTCAGCCACGTTATAGTTAGCAATTAGCATTTAAAAAACCTTAGAAATTCACTGAAAACACCATAGGTTTCACCCATGTTATAGTTAGCTGGACATTTCTCTCATACAAAACCATTGAAATTCCTCCGTTATACTTAGTTCAGCTAACTATAACTCGCTTGCCCGCAATGCACTGCTGATGACGTCACATACTACATCACTCATGACATGCTCAGTGACATCACTCATGACATCACTGATACAACATACAATCCAACGTGCTCAAGAAACGTGATCCCCTAAAAGATAAAAAGAGAGAAAAGAAAAGAGTGAAAAGATAAAGTGCTTTTGAAGATCACAGAGCTTTCTCAAAGAGAGTACAAGGGGATGCATGTCACCACAATCTCAACAGAATACCATCTTTACGCATACCCTATAGTCTGTCTGCGGAAGAGCCCTCTATGGAGATATGGGTGGCAAGTGGCAACTGGTTTAAGCCCTCTAGAAAACACTCAAGGTTCCGTCAAGGTCCCGATTCAAGTAAAACGAAAATGAAACTGATGAAGATGTAAAAACGCTGGTGGAAGGAATAATAAAAATTACCAATCAGAAAGCCGAACCTAAGTTCTAAGAGGGTATAAAACGCAAAAGGCAACAATCTTAAGTAAAGTATGGAGTGGGTAGCAACCCCATATATGTCTCTAGTTGTCTAATTTGCGGGGCAATGGAGAAAGATGAATATACAGAATGTACCTCAAGAAATAGTCCAGAAATCTGTTTTGAAGGTATCCCGGATTATCAACAATTAGTCGCGGTTCAGAGAATAGCAGCTTCCAGATGAAGTCTATGGGCTCAGGAATAGTGCAGCACCTCAAGCTGGCGATAGAGTAAGCCCCAAATGGTGACAAATACCAAATAGTATAAAAAAGGGGGCCGATGTGTAAGGGGAAATCTTAACAGTATGCCGACAACAACAGTGAAAAAATAGCAGGAACGGACTAGATGAAGAGGGTTCCAAAAAGAGGCAACCACCTATGACTAAAATGAAAGGTGATGCACTAATTTCCAGGAAATATATTTAAATGTTTTTACCTCAGAACGGTAATTTGGTGGCAAAGGCAATGAAGAGGACGGCAAGATGCTCGAGAACAAATGTTCACGGCGGCATGGCAGGATAGACAGCCTAAAATAAGGACAAACATGTAAATGAAGCTGTAGAATTAACATGAAAAATCGCGTGATAAAGACCTGATCTACAGTGCTCGTGTGAGCACGGAATCCAGCCTGGAGAGGCGACAGAACATTAGCCTCATCAATCCAGTTCAGGATCCTTGACAACACGAGCCTTGCTACCACCTTCTGGACACAGTATATCAGGCTGATTGGCCTGTAGTTTGCGGGGTCAGAGCGGTCTCCCTTCTTAAATATGGGGATTATCACGGCTCCCCTCCAGGTGTCAGGTATAGAGGAGCCTTTGGCGATGGCATTTACCAGGGACTGAATATAGGGTGCCCACACGCCTTTCCAGTGTAGGAATAGGTCCGCAGGCATGCTATCCAGCCCTGGCGCTCTGCCCTTTGGAACACAGTTAAGGGCGGATTCGACATCCTTTATACTAAAATGTAAAGGCGTGGTGTTTACAGCAGGAATAAAACTATTGGGGCCTAAACCAGAGTCAAGGAGCTGGCAGGCAAACTGCGTCTTAAAGTGCGTAACCCACACGTCTGGAGGGACATGATTATGTGGATGATCCCTGGGGCGCCCCTTCCCCCATTTCACCAGGTCCCAGAATGCCACCATGTTCCTGGTACTACTTGCTTTAAATAACTCTGACCAGTATTGGTCGTCCCAGGACCGTTTTGCTTCCCGCTGAACATTCTTAAATAGTTAATTGTGATGGAATCTTGATTCAAGTGGATCAAGTGGGCAGCTATGGTAATTGTTTGGCAAGAACACCAATGCTTAGTACACATATATACACATCTCTTAAAAACGGTCTGTGGTCAGATATGTGAAGGAGGTTGGTTCTTTCAGATTTTGAATGTAGAACCATAAGAAAATTGGCACTTTCAATTTATAATGTTGTCAATCTAGGAATGAAGGCCTGCATGTATATTTTAAAATATGTATATTCCAATTATGTTCACCTTTGGAACAAAGATATATATATAGACGAATTTATCAAAAAGAAGGCGATTTATTTATTAATGTAATAATACATATGTCTATATATGAATGTAATGTGTTTTAAGGACCAAACAATTCCCTTGCACACCCTGAGTCACATTAGTACATGTATAGGACTAGCATTTATTTTTGATGGGTTTTAATTAGAATATCCGCTGCCAGGTCGAATAAAATGGCATTTGCAAAATCAAAATATGTAAGTGCATATTAGTGACTTAAACTTAATGTTGTTTATTCCTTCACTGTGTACTTTAGAGTGTATTCTAAAGAAGTCAAATGCATAAACTAACATGTACTAATTGAAGGATTTTAAAAAACTGACATGTTCAAAGATGGAGACCACGGAAGTGAGACTCCAAAGACAGAACTTTAAGTTTCCTTTCTTTATGTCTAGTGTGTAAACAAAAATATTAAAATGTTACTGCAAACTGGCCCTCGAAGTCATGAACAAGGCTGTGTGAGGCAGCCAGAATGTGTGGATGTTTTCATTCCATTGTGCTTTGAAAGGGCCTGTGTTGCTTTTGTGCCCCACGAACAAGTTACAAGATATATATCTATATGCTAAATACCCACATGCTCAATTTTGTTGTAATCACTGAATGCTTATTCCAATTGTGTACCTTAGTAATAGACATGGTTTTATTGAATTATCAATTGAACAAGTGATTTGCCTCGAAAATGGATAAAGGGTTCTGTTTGCTTACTTTGAAAAATGCATTTTGTACAGCATCAATCACCTCCAATGTCATTTTATTACTGGCGCAGACACACAAATGTGATTAATCATGTAGTTGTATTTATTAATGCTTTTATTTGCTTTTTTGCTTGTTTCACTCCTTTTAGTTTCATTGGGTTTTTCGATGCATATTATATGCTGGATGAATTGATGACTGCTTACTCCGAACTTATTTATCCTGGGGGAATCATTTGTTA
>NW_028247051.1:0-176004 GCF_964263255.1 Lissotriton vulgaris | reverse complement strand
CAGCGCGGCACAGATTCCTGCGCTGTGCTGAACGTTCTAATGAGCCAACGGGCTCATGACGGAACCGACTGAGCGTGTCTGCGGGGACAATTACTGCAGCCTCTCATGCGCGCTGTTACTGAACTATCACATTAAACCAAATTACACGCGCCTGCTAACATCAGCCAGGGCTGTAGCCGAGCTCAGGCGGCGGATCACTACACTAATTACATGCGCCTGCTAACATGAACCAGGGCTGCAGCTGGGCCTCAAGCGGGGGGACACGCACCTACTAACATCAACCAGGGCTGCATCTGGGCCTCAAGCGGGGGAACACGCGAATGACCGTATCTGTATACATACATTACACATTCTATTTCATACCTGGACAACGTCGGGACGGGCTGCTAGTTCAATTATAAAATGATGCTTAGAATTTTTTTCAGGCTATGGCAACCGTTATTGAAATGTTTAATGGGCTTTCTCTCATCATTATTAGGCCCAAATGTTGTAGTTGGGCGCAACACGTGTGGCTTATGGCACTGTTTGAGTTATCAGAGGAATTTCTTATGACCATACGCATGTTATAGTCACCAGACATTTTTTTTTTTAAATATGTTTTTATTGCAGAATTAGAAACCACAGCTTACAATTACTCAACCAGTCCACTCATACTGTCCCCCCGCATCAATCGTAAGAATGCATGCCATACACAGCCATTCAGCCCGCATCCCGGAGGCCGGGCGGCGCAGTGTCCCAAAGTACAGGAAGACATCATGGTGAGCGTCCCTATGGGACAATGGTCGAAAAGAAACGTTTTACGTATCTGCTTTTACCCCCCCAACCCCAACCAATAACAACATCAGCCATCCTACAAGAGCATGTCAATGCTACCAAGCCGCTACCGTTCCACCCCCGTGCTCCGTGAGGCCCACCACGTCTACTCCGTGCCCCACTGCCACCTCCCGCTAGCAACCTATGCCCCACAGGCCCATTCCCAGTCCCGGAAACACCACCGCGGCAAGCTATCTTCTGGCTCCTAACCCACCCCGAACACCCTCGAACAACCCCCTAATGCCCACTCCCCGGCAACCGCTAATGGTGTGTGTCTTGTTCCCGATTGTAGTATGTATCCCACTACAGCATCAATTGCAACCCCGAACTAGTATGCCTCGCAGCGTCCTTAGGACCTATCCACTCAGTCCTCATCCTCCACCAACGAATCGCGCAAGGCCTGCACCACCAATTCCCACGCACGCGCTGTATCCAAGACTTTCTCATTATCAAGCTTGACAGCCTGCTTCATTCGGAGCACACTCTCACACTCTGACCACCGCAGCAACTCATTCCTCCACCTCCTTACTGACGGCCCTCCCTGAGATTTCCAATGCCACGAAATCTCTCTTTGTGCTAGTATCAACCCCAGGTCAATGAATTTGCTCGTCACCTTAGTGTGTTTAGTGTGCGGGAACCAGAGCAGCAGACACTCCGCCATATCAAAGTCCACCTCCCTGTCAGTCACCTCGTTCAGGAGGTCCCCCACCTCAGCCCAATAGGCCTCCAGATTCGGACAACTCCAGAACAGGTGATCCATGTCCGCCTCCGGTGACAAGCACCTCGGGCACCGCGCGTCCTGCACCTGGAAGTACCGTTTTAACTTTTCCGGAGTCAGATAGGCCCTATGTAACACAAAGAAGTGCACTTGCTGGAAACGCGCATTCCTCGTGCCCTTCCACGTACGCCGTAAAATATGGCTCCATGTCGTGTCCGGAATGGGCCTACCCACACTTTCCTCCCACTTCGCCTTGAGCCCCAGGAGCGGTTCCAGTCCCTCGTGCAACATCCTATTATGGAGGCAGGTCACCGCCTTAAAGGTGCCCGCTGCCATTACTACGTACTGGCACGCCATGGTCGTGCCCGGCTCGATGAGCCCTCCCTTCCAGTGCTTCTGAATAGCCGCCACCACCGCCGCATGTAAGAGGAACCCCCCGTCAGGCAGCCCAAACTGTTCTTGTAGTACTCCGAAGGGCGCCAAGGCCCCATCAACATACAGGTCCCCCACCACTTGAAGGCCCGCCTCCTCCCATTCCAGCAATGGGGACCAATCGCCCCCATGAGGTAGGGCTGTCAGCATGCCAATCGGTATCTCAGGCGCATACGGGCGGGTCGCCCTCGCCCTCCTGAGACTCCTCTGCCAGCATAACCTAAGCGTCCGCTCTTCCATAGTGAGGCCGCGCAACTCCAGTCTCTGCTGCATAACAATATAGGACAGCACATGGCGCTGTATCCCCCGCTCACGATCACACTCCGGTCTCCGAAACACCCAAGCCACGTGTTGCGTAAGAACCTGGAGCTGCGCCACCAAGTAATACAGTTCAAAATCAGGGACGGCCATCCCCCCCTCAATCTTAGGGCGTAGCAACGTGCTCAGTGCCACTCTACGGCGGCCCTGTCCCCACAGGAAACCAATAACCATTGTCCTCAGGTCCCGAAGGATCCTCTGAGGAATCCAGACGGGCAGCGTTCGAAAGAAGTACAGAAGCCGGGGGAGCGCCACCATTTTCAAAAGAGCAACCCTACCTAGTACTGTCAGTGGAAGGGTAGCCCAAAAGGCCATACTACTTCTCAGCGCCCGTATACACCGTCCGATATTGCCCACTAATAGGTCCGCGGTCACGTGGTAGATACGGACTCCCAAATAAGTGAAGCAAGATGGCTCCCAAATCACGTGCAGGGCCGGGCGACTCCGCTCGCAGCGGGAACACACAGGTCTTCGCCCAATTGACCTTGAGGCCCGACAACCAGCCAAACTCCGACAACAGGTCCATTGCTCCTTCCAACGCCCGCTCCGTGTCGCCCAAATACAGCAACGAATCATCCGCATACAGCGAGATGTGGTGTAGCTGCCCACCGCTGTCTATCCCCTCGTACCTGTCTCCTGACCTAGCATGGGCCGTCAAGGGTTCCATCGCCAGGGCGAACAGAAGGGGGGAAAGGGAGCACCCCTGCCGCGTGCCTCTACCGACCGGGTAAGCCGCGGACACCAATCCACCCAGGCGCACTCGTGCCGTCGCTGAGGAATACAGCACCTTCGTCCATCTGCGGAACCCCTCACCAACACCAAACCTCTCTAACACTCCATCTAGAAAAACCCACTCCAAGCTGTCGAAAGCCTTTTCAATGTCCACCGACAGTACCGCCAGGGCCCCGTTCTCATCTGTCACAGCGTCCATTATCCCTACCAGGCGACGAATATTCAACGCCGTATTCCTCGTGGGGATAAACCCTGCCTGATCCCTGTGCACCAGGCCAGTCATATGCGGAGCCAGCCTGGTGGCCAAGATCCGGCTCAGTATTTTTTAGTCCACCGTCAGCATGGACAATGGACGATAGGACCTTACATCCGTCGCATCCCTGCCGGGCTTAAGCAGAGGCACTATCAATGCTTCCCTCATGGATCCAGGCAAACCCCCCGACTCAAAAGCCTCCGTGTACACCACCAGCAGTCTGGGCGCCAAACTATCCACAAACTTCTGGTAGAACTCTATCGGCAACCCATCCACACCGGGCGTTTTATTCCGTGCCATATGCTTGATGGCCGCCCTTATCTCAGCCAGTGTGATCGGCCCGCCCAGATCCGCCGCATCCTCTTCGTCAAGGACCGGAAGCTGCCTCGCCCCCAGATACTGCGCAATATCGTGGTCCTCTACCCCCAACTGACTCCGATACAATTCCTCATAATACACGCGGAAGCACTCCAGTACCGCTGCCTGAGAATACACCGTTTCCCCCAATGCGTTACCAACGCTAAGGACCGGGCAGCCCCTAATATCAGGATTAGCAAGTCTGGCCAGGAGCGTGCCCACCTTATCCCGTTCAGCATGTGCTTTAATGGCGTATAGCCGATAATCGTAGCTCCTCAACCTTTCTGTTTCGGTAGCAACCGCCTCCTTCGCTTCCAGCAACCGGGCCTGCAAGTCCGGTCGGGTCGGCCTGCGCCGTTCCAGGTCTCTCAGTCTCACTTCCGCTTTAGCAAGTGCATTCAACACAGTCGTACGCGCGTTCGAAAACCTGCCCAGGCACACCCCTCTCACCACCACTTTGCATCCCACTCAGTGGACCTACACGTAGCGGAACCCTCATTCTCATCGAAATAATGGTCAATGCCCTGCTGGACCGCGTCACTAAACACTGAGTCCTCCAACGTGTCTGGCTGGAGCCGCCATGTTGGAATCGCCGAGCGCTCCCGCTGCCACTGGACATGTATCAATAGGGGATTATGATCCGATATAGTTCTGGCTAGGTATTCCGTATGAGAGATCAATGGGGCCAGGGGCCCACTACAGAGCACCGAATCAATTCTCACATGTAGCGCATGGAGGGCTGAGAAAAAGGAGTAATCCCTGAAATCCCTGTGTTGTTCCCGCCACACATCCAGCAACCCCCATCTATCCTGCCAATCCTTCCTGTGCATGGCCAACTTGCGTACCGGGGAATCAACAAGGGGAGGGTGAGACCTGTCCAGGACCACATCTGTAATTGAATTAAAATCCCCTCCCAATATCACCGGGCCTGCTAGAAAGGAGGCCAAGGACCCGGAAAGGCCATCGAAGAATCGGGCCTGATCAACATTTGGCGCATACACACAACAGAGAGTCACATCCCGGCCATACAACCGCCCCTCCACCGCCACAAACCTGCCCTCAGGGTCCACCACTTGGTTCAGCACCTGAAACGGTATCCCCGCTCTCACCCATATCAGTACCCCCGGGCATAAGCTGAGTAAGTGGTACCAAACACCTGGCCTCGCCACCTTTTTTGCAGTGCTGCACATTCCTGCTTTGTCAAGTGGGTCTCCTGCAGCATGGCAACCTGAACCCCCCTTCGTACCAAATACGCATGTACCTTGTGGCGCTTGACCATAGTTCGCAGCCCTCGGACATTCCACGTTAGGCATTTCAAGTTAGGTAACGTCCCCATACTGATAGTGAACATTCCAAGTCAAACAGTGCCAGTCTGTGCACACACCATAGCAGTTGCCCCCCCCGAAACAAACATTGGAAAAGAAAACACCCAGAACCCCACTCCCCAGGACAGAGCCTACAAACCCAACATCCACCCCGGTCCAAACCTCAAACCAAACACACATCCGTCTAACCTGCGGTCGCCACCACAGAAGGCCTTCAGGGCCCTGGGGGGGTGATTTATCGCCGACCCCAGCGAGCGGAGCCCACGCCCCGCGCTCCCCATCCCGTCATGTCCAAGCGGCACCCCGCCTGGCAACCCAACCCATCTCCAACAGGATACCACCCTACCAAAAACCGTGTCCAAGTTCCAATGATACATCAGCCACAAAAAATTCCATCAGATGTCTGGGGGGTGACCACCGGCCCCTTCGAACTCTCCGCTTCCGAAAGGTCCTCCCCAGTCCTGCCACCTTCGTCGCCAGAGTCCGTCTCCGCCAGTTCACTACCTTGCTGTGACCCCGTAATGGCTGCCGTCGCCGCCAGAGCCTCTCTCTTGTCCGCAGCCATTTGGGCCTCCCGTTTCTCCCGCTGGCGCCTGTTGTGGGACCGGATCCGTTGAGATTGTCTGACCTGAGGAGTTTTAGGCCGATCCTGTCTACTCCTGTGTGACCTATCCATCCCAGCCCTGTACGATTCCAGCCACTGCCAAGCCTCGTCCGGGCACTGAAAGAAGTGCGTGGTCTCATCCAGGATGACCCGCAGCTTGGCCGGGAAGAGCAAGGAGTACTGGATGCCCTCTTCCTGCAGTTCCTTCTTCACCGGCAGAAACGATGCCCTATTCTTCTGGACCGCCTGGGTGTAGTCCGGGAAAATCGTGACCCTGCTGTTCTCCACCTCAAACGGGCCTGACGCCCTAGCCCTCTGGATGAGGATGTCCCGGTCTTTATAGTCACCAGACATAATTAAGCTTGTTGCCGGATAATGTTGAGAAAGAGTTGACTATCTCCCAGAAGATGGTAAACTGGGTTGTTTTGATTGATCCCTTTGTGCTCAAGTAGACGTTCAATAAAATGATTAGAATTTAGAGATGCATTTTTATGCATTGAAGCAATGGCAATTGTAGATCAATTCCTTGAGGCATAATATCTAATCCCAGTATATATATATATATATATATATATATATATATATATATATATATATATATATGCAGAGAACCTTCTTCAAACAAAGAAGAGCAGAGACCCTCGGGGAAACTTCAGGAGGCTTTTATTGTATACATGTGTGGCGGATGCATTTCTGGCTGATGTCTTGCCGTCTTCAGCGCCCAAAAGCCTCCACAGGTAAGTATGCGCTCTGGCCAATGTTCCACTTCTCTTAAAACTTGTGGTTTCAAGTCCGCCCGCCCCCGGTGCTTCAATTTCATACACCTGTGTAGCAGCCCATGTTCTGCGGCAAAACTACACATCCCAGAATCCCTCGTGGAGAGACTCTGGTTGTTGTTGCTGGGGGGTCGGATTGCTGTTAACACCCCACCGGGCGTCCATGCAGAGGAATGGCCAAAGTGCGCCCGGGGACACACCAACCTCGTGCTGATGCGTTAACTGGCTCCAATGTCCACAACAAAATCTCCTCCGTCTCCCCGTGCCGCCTCCTCCTTTGAGTCCAGGGTTCACTGTGACAGGGGCTGCAGAACTGTGTCCGCCGCCCAACGCGGGGTCCGAGTGACCTCGCTCCTGTCGAACTGCTTCCCCCTTGTCTCGGTGGCGGGCTCAGGAACATCCAAATACCTTTGGGAGCGAAGAACTTAGCAGTTCGTGCCTGTGCGTTCCGAGCCCAAGATGGTGAGGCGGGGTCTCTGCAAGCGCGCCACAGACAGACGCGTAGATACGTGCAGAGAACCTTCTTCAAACAAAGAAGAGCAGAGACCCTCGGGGAAACTTCAGGAGGCTTTTATTGTATACATGTGTGGCGGATGCATTTCTGGCTGATGTCTTGCCGTCTTCAGCGCCCAAAAGCCTCCACAGGTAAGTATGCGCTCTGGCCAATGTTCCACTTCTCTTAAAACTTGTGGTTTCAAGTCCGCCCCGCCCCCGGTGCTTCAATTTCATACACCTGTGTAGCAGCCCATGTTCTGCGGCAAAACTACACATCCCAGAATCCCTCGTGGAGAGACTCTGGTTGTTGTTGCTGGGGGGTCGGATTGCTGTTAACACCCCACCGGGCGTCCATGCAGAGGAATGGCCAAAGTGCGCCCTGGGACACACCAACCTCGTGCTGATGCGTTAACTGGCTCCAATGTCCACAACAAAATCTCCTCCGTCTCCCCGTGCCGCCTCCTCCTTTGAGTCCAGGGTTCACTGTGACAGGGGCTGCAGAACTGTGTCTGCCGCCCAACGCGGGGTCCGAGTGACCTCGCTCCTGTCGAACTGCTTCCCCCATGTCTCGGTGGCGGGCTCAGAAACATCCAAATACCTTTGGGAGCGAAGAACTTAGCAGTTCGTACCTGTGCGTTCCGAGCCCAAGATGGTGAGGCGGGGTCTCTGCAAGCGCGCCACATATATATATTTGAACACTTTTCCCCATCACAACGAAACATGGGCCGCACTCCCGAAGTGAGGTTTAACACTTTCTTTTATTAGTTACATAAATTGAAGGGGCTGATAGCGTATTTGATCAACGTGTTTCGGTGTTCCACCACACCTTGGTCACGATCAACTAGCTCCCCCATTGGCTCACAATTTAAAACATTTACAAACCTCATTACATCATTTCCTGTCATTCATTCAGCCTAGGGAATTATGGTCTTTGTAGTTCCATTTTAAATTCATGGTTACAAATCGGACTTTTGATGTTTTACACTTAGTATTGGATTCTTTCGGTCCATTATTTGATTTCTTTTTATATTTCAACAAGAATCTAATTTGTTTCACAATCATTTCATTGACACCTTCAGTTTTTATCTTAAGAGTATTTCCCTCCATGGGGCTTGTCCGTTTTTTCCTTTAATAGACCCCATTTAGAGTGTACACCTTTTTGATTCTTGCTTTCCAGAGCTGGAAATTGAAATTTTCAATGAAAACTTTATTGTTCACATTTTTCTCTTCTCCTTCTCCTTCTACATACATATATATATATTTTCATTGAAAAAAAACACAGGTTTCAGGGACGTTATAGTTAGAAATTAGCATTTAAAAAACCTTTTTTATCAGTGATGCCACTGACCATGTCATGAATCATGTAATATGTGACATCATCAGCAGTGCATTGCAGGGGCGTGAGTTATAGTTAGCTCAACTAACTATAACACCCGAATTTCTCTGGTTTTGTACGAGTGAAATGTCCAACTAACTATAACGTCCCTGAAACCTATGGTTTTTTTCAGTGAATTTCAAAGGTTTTTTAAATGCTAATTTCTAACTATAACTTCCCTGAAACCTGTGTATTTCTCAGTGAATTTCAAAGGTTTTTAAATGCTACTTTCTAACTATAACGTCCCTAAAACCTATGTTTTTTCAGTGAAATTTTAAGTTTTTTTATATGCTAATTTCTTTTTTTTTTTTTTTATATATTTTAAAGTTTTTTATTTTTCTTCGTTACAACATAGCATTATGAACATTACATGTATCACAATTTTATCCATTGCAATATTCTTTACATTAATTACACTCCAGCCTTAGGTACTAACACTTAAATTATATAATAGATCTACCCAGACACAGCGTACACTTTATACAATTCAGCTATAATAAGAGAGCAGAGTCCGGAATCAGCAGTAAAAAAAAACGAAGTCAAAAGAGACGGCAGCTACCCGCCCCCTCCCCTAGCTATTCCTTCTTTGTCTCTCTTTCCATTTACATAATGGCTCCCAAATTCTTCTCCCCAATCGTCTTCCACTCCTCCCCTTTCGGGCAAAGATTTTTTCCTCTATATTATATGCATACAGGGTATTTGCCAGCCAACATTGCATTTTCGGAGGGCTTTTATCTAGCCAAGCCCTAGCTATTGTTAATCTATAGACGGCCATTATTACAAAAAGAAATTCAGCATATTGAGCCTGCTCATCATCGTTCACCCCTAGCATAATCCAAGCTGGTGTAAGGGATATCTCAATACCCAGTGAGTTTGCCAAAAACCCCTCAATCTCCCTAATCAGAGTTCTTAGTTGAGGACATGTAGCAAAAATGTGTACGCTATCTGCTTCCAGCTCATTACACCTGGGACAGTTGATTCCTTGATTCCCTCCCCATTTTGCAATCTTTGCAGGTGTAAAGTACAAAAAGTACAGTGTTTTATAATGCTGTGATTGCAGCGGGGCAGCACATAATATCGTACATCCTAAATTCAAAGAATCATAAAACAGGCTACTATCAACACCCAGTTTATCCTCCCATTTTTTACTAAATTTAGCTAAATCATCCTGCTTATCTTTCACCAATGCTGCATAAAAGGATTTGATAGTACAATCCCCCTTCAGTGTTATTTTCTCCATTATTTCTATTTTATTGAAACCTGCTGGACCTCCAACTTTGTTATTAAGGAAACTTCTAACCTGTAGATATTTAAAAAAATCCCCTATTGTCTAAGCCATATGTTTCTCTCAACTCTGAAAATTGCTTAAAGCCATCTTGTGTAAATAAATCTCCAATTTGCGTGACCCCCCTTATTGCCCACTCTGCCATAGTATGATCTCCAAAAATTTCCTTGGGGAGTGACCTGTTGTTAGTTAGTAAGATATATCTGTTATACCTCCCAATTTTAACCCTCTTTAAAAATGCATTCCAGGTCGTAACTGCCGCTTTGACAGTTTTAAACTTAGTCCTCTTGAAGTAACTATAATCAACACATTTTAAAAAACAGTTCTCAGCGTTTACCCCAAGTGCGACAGCATACACCTCTGTAGACATTTTCTGCATTCTTACATCATCAGAGTTTCCCCCAATAAGACCTTGAATATGTTGCAGCACAGAAGCCATATAATATAAACGAAAGTCTGGTGCCCCCCATCCCCCTTTTTCCCTGGGGAGTGTCATATACCTATAAGCTCTCCGGGTTTTACCTTGGGCCCATATAAACCTGTTACATATAGCCTCTATGCCATTAAACCAACTGGCTTCAATCAACAAAGGTACGGCCCTGAACACATACAAAAATTTGGGTAAAATCATCATTTTGATGATGTTTGTACAACCAACTAGCGACAGGTGTAAATTATTCATTCTTTCCAAATCTTTTTTCATTTGAGTTATCAAGGGATCCATATTTTTTTCCACAATTTTACTTACTTCTGCTGTCATTTGTACCCCTAGATAGGTTGCCATATTTGTCACTCTTACATCGTTACAAGTTACCCATTGATTTTTAACTATCTGTGTTTTAGTTGTATTCAAACTATATCCAGAAAACTGACCAAACCTCTCAGCTTCTGATTCGATTGCCCTGATGGCAGCTAAAGGGTCTGGAGTCAAGATAGCGACGTCATCCGCATAAGCTAGTGATTTAAGTCTACAACCATTTAGCACTAACGGTAATATCTGTTGATTAGTTTCCAGTTTGCGAATATAGGGGTCAAGGTATAGAGCAAACAGCAGGGGAGAAGAGGGACAACCCTGCCTTGTACCTCTCTGAATATTGACTGCGGCCGAGTAACCTCTATTGACTCTTATCTTGGCCGTCGGATTTATATATAGCGTCTGTAGAGCCTTTATGAATCCTGGTCCTATACCGTGCCACCTCAGAACATCCCATAAATATCCCCATGAGACCCTATCAAAAGCTTTTTCAGCGTCGAGAAACACCGCTGCCATTGGGTCTTCCAGAGTGTCTGCTACGTCAAATGCAGTAATTACCTGCCTAGTATGGTGGGTTGTTCCCTTCCCTGGAATAAATCCATGCTGAGAGGGAATAACTAAAGATTCAATTGTCTTGGATAGTCTTTTTGCCAACATTTTTGAAAAGACCTTAACATCGGCGTTCATTAAGGTGATGGGTCGATAGGAGCCCGGGACATCTACCGGTTTGCCTTTTTTTGGAATAACAATGATGTCTGCGCCACCCCAAGAATATGGAGCAGTCTCACCCAATTGTGCTAACAACATTAAATTGAACATGTCTGCTAACAGAGAGGTCTGGAAGATTTTATAAAATTCAACTGGAATCTGGTCCGGGCCAGCAGCCTTCCCAGATGGCAGTTCCCTCAAAGCCTCAACTAGTTCATCCACCTTGAATTTCTCTTCCAACTCTTTTCTGTCTGCCTCCTCCAACTTCGAGGGCTCTATCTCCCTCAGATAAGCCCTCACGTCCTCCTCTCTACCATGCCCATCTGATTGATACAATTCCGTATAGAACTGCCTAAAAACCTCTCTAATCTGTTCTACACCCTTAACTTTAATTCCTTGACCATTTTTGATCTCCTTAATGCCAGCCATCCCATCTCTTTGTCTAGCTCGTACCGCTAATATATGACCCACTCTCTCGCTAAGTTCATACGCCTTTTCTTTATTGGCTACATACTTCTCCACTGTCTTCTTTGCCATCCCATCCATAACCTCTGCTTTGAGAGCGACTAGCTTTAACAATATCTGCTCAATTGGTGTGTGCGCATGTATAGCCAACATAAGTTCCTCCTCTGCCTCTCTAATTAATTCATTATCTCTTTCTAATTTCTCCCTCTCTCTTCTTTGTGTACTAATTTCTAACTATGCCAATAGAGGTAGGACATGTGCGGAACTAGGAAGAAAGGTACTGAAAGAAGCAAAAGAAATGAAGAAAGAGGCAACAGAAGTCCAGGAAGACGGAGAAAGGTGCAGAAAGAAACCAGAGATATGCAGAAAGAACCACCATAGGTGCAGAAAGAGTCCTTGTTGCAAAGTCATCCTGTGCCCCCAACTTTTTGCTGACTGGTACTGATGGCAATTGACTCTGACTAACCAGGCCCGGAGGGAGTGCAATGCTGAAAGACACTTAGAATACAGTGAAAACACCTACATATACTAGGGCACGCTATGAGTTGGGGTATCCCTGTAATTGGTCTCCTCTTTTCCCTACACCTTTCAAGATCAAAGAGAAGTTGAACTGTAGATCGGAATACACAGTATATGTATTAGAATGCCGCAGCGGTCTGAGGTACGTGGGGAGTACCAGACCGCAGGTGTACAAAAGGATCCTACATCATCTGAGGGCCATCACTAATGCGGATCCAGCGTATCCGGTCGCCAGACATTTCAATAAGGTTCATGCAAGAAATGCTTCTCTTTTGATCTACTTTGTAATAGACTCTGTACCCCCACAAAGGAGAGGTGGAGATAGGGAGGCTCTGCTAAGGAAATTGGAGACCAGACATATTATCCTACTAGACACTAAGATACCTAACGAGCTAAATACCAGTGATGATTGCCACACTTATCTATAGTTAACTAGGTATAAGTAAAATCTACTGATATTGTATGAGCCAGACAGTAACCGAATGTGCCATGTATTATACTCTATCAATTTAAATGAAACTTCTTTTGAACTACCCTACCTATAAGTCCTCCACACGACTATAATTACATGATTTGTTAACATATATTCCATGTTTTTAAATTCACTGGTAGCACTTTAAATGTATTACATAATGGAGTTATGTTTGCATCTCAGTACTAAAGTTATTGCGTATTTTGCACAGAGGGTCTTGCCCACTTGGGCGGTACTGATTATTCATTGTTTGTTTACAACTGCTAGTTTGCACATGGACTTCACCCAGACAATGCACTTTATGCCCACTGGGGCTGAACTTCCGCCAGTTTTGAATTACTTATTCAGTTTTTTAAATATGCTGGCACCAATTTGTGATCTTTGATTTTATTGTTGCAGATATTTATGCATACGGTAGAATTATGTATTCACTTTAGCAATTGGGCAGTTATTGTGATTATTTATTGTTTTAAAACGCATTACCAATGTAATTGTTTTTAACATTATTTATAATTGCCCCCATTGATTCTCCTATGCACATAAGATTTTACAAATCTAAGGGTCTGCTACTCTGAATCTAATTAATTATACTCGAACACGCTATGTTGTTTGATATTGTAGATCACTTCATCTGGGTCCCATCTATATGCTATGCGAATACGCGACTCAATATGTTAAAGTACTTCTTTACTTTCCATTATGTAAATCAGCATTGTGCACTTTAAAAAGGGTCATCAGCCCCCATGTCTGTGTCATGTGATCAAGGCTTGGAGAAGCCGAAACGTGTCATGTCGGACTGGTGTTGGGTCTCCGAATAAATAGAAATTCTGCACTACCTGTGGGTCTTGCCTCGTCTTTCCAGGTGCTGGTTTTAAACGTTTTTACATACCGAATATATATATATATATATATATATATATATATATATATATATATATATATATATATATATATATATATATATATATATATATATATATATATATATATATATATATATATTACCTACTGGCGTCTCGCCAGTAGGTATATATAGTTAGGATTTTTTCCCTATGGGATTTTTGAAAATTCTATGTCTAATAACTTTGGCGTTTGTGGACGGAATCGGCTGAAATTTTCAGGGAAATGGCACATTGTGTTTCTGAGCAGCCCTTTAAAATTTGGGGGGGTTTCGTCAAGGGGGGGCCGAGAAAAAAGGGGGGTCCCAAAACGCGTTTTCCCCATGTTAATTTCCATAGGGCGGTTGGCCTCACTTTTAGCTCGAACGGCTGAATGGATTTGCACGAAACTTGGCAAAATTGTAGGGACTGTTAGCCCGATGTGCCTTTGCTAGGTCTCAATATATGTGCTCAAGTGGATTTTGAGAAATTAACGTTCAAAACAAGATATATATCTGTAACAGCGCTCCGGGCTGCGCTCCGGTCCGCTTACTTTTCGCGTAACGGAGCTTTGCGTAGCGAAGCTGATTGGCTCTCCGGTGTCTGTCAACATTCTAAACAGTCCGGTGCGGCCGCCATCTTGTCTCTCGGTAGGATCGAGAGACAAGAGGAGGAGAAAAACGAAGGGGGTATTTAATGAAAGGGGGCAAGGTAGACCCCTCTTGACCCCCTAGGAATGATGTTGGGGTTATTAAAGGGTCCCGTGGGGAAAAAAAAAAAAAATGATTTTTCACGGTAGAAGCGCTTCTCGGGCCGCGAACTGGGCCGCAAACTGGTAGCGAAACGGGAATTCGCCATTTTATGTTTCGTTTTAATTAAATTACTAGGTATAAGGGGGTGCAGGAGACGTATCCTGATCCCTTATGTTTTCTGAGAGTGGCTGAGGAGGCTCATATATGTTGATATATGTCTTCCAGCGGCTGTGCGGCCGCCATCTTGTCTCTCGGTAGGATCGAGAGAGAAGAAGAGGTGAAAAACGAAGGGGGAATTTAATGAAAGGAGGCAAGGTAGACCCCTCTTGACCCCCTAGAAATGATGTTGGGGTTATTAAACGGTCCCGTGGGGAAAATAAAAAAAAATTGATTTTTCACGGTAGAAGTGCTTCTCAGGCCGCGAGCGTTTTATTTTTTTTGCTGCGTGACGTCTGTTAACGTTCGATTCGATGGAAATCAGGAAGTGTTGACCGCCAATTTGTCACTGCGATAAAATATTTTGTTATAAATGAATCCTTAATGATAAACATTGTCTGCGCCATCTTGCCTTTTTTCCAATGTCACAATTTTGTCGTGCACGGCAGCCATTTTAGATGCCTTGACCAGACCCACTCTCTGCACGCCGCCGATCCTCAGCACGGCTCCCCACCCTCGCAAGCATCTCCCCCACGCACTGGTCACCCCCGCTCTCTCTCTCATGCATGGGCCATAAACTTCCCCCCATCTGCGCTGCTCTTCCCTGAGAATCACACCCTGTGCCCGCCCGACACCTCCCTTTCACCCTATTCACTACCCCATACATGACAATAACCCGATTCAAGGCCCCATTCACCCGATTTTTTAAAAATATATAGTACTCCAACAAAGTAGGATTATAAAACTTTATTAACTTTATAAATATATCGAACGCAACAAAAACTGTAAATACATTTAAACATTTTTTGGCAAAAAGAAGCAACAATGGTCAGTAGCTTTCTTTTGTGCGAATAGTCCCAAGGCAGCACAACGTGCTGAGTTCTGGACGGCACCCAGGTGATGTTACCTGGGTGCCGCACTGGTTTTTGGTTTCCTACAATGCAGCTCCGAAAAACGGCGTGGGGCGTCCCGGGGGGTGCGCGGGGAGGCCTCGTCAGTAGCGGTCTGTTGTGCGAATAGTCCCAAGGCAGCAGAACGCGCTGAGATGTGGATGGCACCCAGGTGATGTCCAGTAACTTGCCGCACTGGTTTTGGTATCCTACAATGCTGCTCCGAAAAACGGCGTGGGGCGCCCCGGGGTGGGGGGGGGGGGGGCGTGGGGGAGGCGGCGTGAACGGGCGTCCCCAGGTGGAGGCTCGTCTGCTGTACTGGGGCGCCCCTTTACCGTTTCAGTTGCCATTCCGCCCGCTTTTGCTACACTGTGCCTCGTCCTCCATTCAGCTGTTTATCGCCCGCTCTTGCGGCTACAGCGTCTCGCTCACCATGTAGTTGAGTTGCGCCCACTCTTGCGGTGCAGCGATAGGCGGCTGCCATTGGATTCTTAAAATGGCGGATGGCTCTTCGGATTTGGACCTGGTCCACTAAAATGGCCCTGGGACACCTTGGAACTCGGACGGTTGCCTGCTAGGGCTTGGGCTCCATCCTCGAAAGCGTCCCCTCAGCCGTGAAGATTCTACAAAAGTCTTGGGGGCCCTCGACTCCTGCAGGCTTCCGGTTGGGAGCGGCTACCATGATTGCTCGCGGAATGACCACGACGGAGCCACGAGATGGTGGTGCTCTCATGCTGACGCCAGCTTCAGTCTGAAACATCCAGAAACAAGGTGGGGCTTTCATCGTTTGGGAAAAAAAATGTTCTAAACCAATGAAAAGTGTTATTTTTAGGTCATATGACCAAGCCTTCCATCTTTAGGAAACCAAAAGTAAAATGAACCAATGAAAAGTTTTATAAACAAGTCACATGACCTGTTATGCGGCATAGGGCTACAAAAAGCGTAGAAAATCCGTTGGCACGTGAGGCGGCGTCAGTAGCGGACCGATGTGCGAATAGGCCGAAGGCAGCACAACGCGCCGAGATCCGGATGGCACCGTGTTGGTGTCCAGCAAGTTGCTGCACTGGTGTGGCTATCCTACAATGCTGCGCCGAAAGTCGGCGTGGGGCGCCCCGTTGGCCTGTGAGGTCGCGTCAGTCAGTGGGGGCTGTGCGTCTCCCCCAAGATGGAGGCTCCTCGGCTGCAGTGCGGCGCCCCTTATCTTTTCACTCGCCGTCCAACTGAGTTGCGTCCGCACTTGCGGCTACAGTAGGCCGAAGGCATCACAGCGCGCCGAGATCTGGATGGCACCGAGGTGGTGTCCAGCAAGTTGCCGCACTGGTGTGGCCATCCTACAATGCTGCGCCGAAAGACGGCGTGCCCAGCTGAGTTCCGGTCACTCTTGCGGTACAGTGACTCGAACGCGCCGAGATCCGGATGGCACCGAGGTGGTGTCCAGCAAGTTGCCGCACTGGTGTGGCCATCCTACAATGCTGCGCCGAAAGTCGGCGTGGGGTGCCCCGTTGGCTTATGAGGTGATGTCAGTAGTGGACCGATGTGTGAATAGGTCGGAACCAGCACAAGGCGCCAAGATCCGGATGGCAAGTTCTGGATGTTGAGTGCCATAGTTGAGAGTTCTGAGCAGTGCTTGTAAGACTATCTGAAGCTTATTTGCACCTGCTGCAGCTTCACTATTGCCCGAGGTGGTGTCCAGCAAATTGCCGCACTGGTGTGGCCATCCTACAATGCTGCGCCGAAAGACGGCGTGTCCAGCTGAGTTCCGGTCACTCTTGCGGTACAGTGACTCGAACGCGCCGAGATTCGGATGGCACCGAGGTTGTGTCCAGCAAGTTGCCGCACTGGTGTGGCCATCCTACAATGCTGCGCCGAAAGTCGGTGTGGGGTGCCCCGTTGGCTTATGAGGTGATGTCAGTAGTGGACCGATGTGTGAATAGGTCGGAATCAGCACAAGGCGCCAAGATCCGGATGGCAAGTCCTGGATGTTGAGTGCCATCGTTGAGAGTTCTGAGCAGTGTTTGTAACACTGTCTGAAGCTTATTTGCACCTGCTGCAGCTTCACTATTGTCCTGGTGTGGCCAAAGATCGCCCATGACATAGGCGGCCGGCTCCCGGGGTCCGGCGGAACTTTTTCCCTTTTCCATTCTGCATCTTGTCCCACAATCCGTTTGACCTGAAGACACGACCAGGTCCCTGAATGTGTGCAGGGGGACGCTATTGATTGAATCAAAATGGCGGCTTCACACAAATGATATCATCAGTGATGTGATCAATAATGTCAAATGAGATGTCAGTGATGTCATCAGTGATAGCATTTGAGATGTTATCAGTGATGTCATCAGTGATGTCATTTGAGATGTCATCAGTGATGTCATCAGTGATGTCACTGACCATGTCATGAATGATGTAATATGTGACATCATTAGCAGTGGATTGCGGGTCCGCGATATATAGTTAGTGCAACTAACTATATATGGAATTTCAATGGTTTTATGCGAGTAAAATAAGGTTTTGAAAAGGCTAATCCCTAACTATATATGGTCTATAACCAATGGTTTTTTCAGTGAATTTTCAAGGTTTTGTAAATGCAAATTCCTAACTATATATGGACTATAACCTATGTTTTTTTTCTGTGAATATATATATATATATATCCCAATATTGCTCACTTCAGCCACCAACTCCAAACGGGTTAGAAAAGAAAACGAGGCAGACCCATCTCGGTGCAGTTTAGTTTATTTCACCAGTCCTCACGACGCGTTTCGGCAGATCCCTGCCTTGATCACATGTATCATATATATATACACTTTTCCTCATCACAACGAAATACGGGCCGCACTCCCGAAGTGGGGTTTAACACTTTCTTTTATTAGTTACATAAATTGAAGGGGCTGATAGCGTATTTGATCAACGCGTTTCGGTGTTCCACCACACCTTGGTCACGATCAACTAGCCTCCCCATTGGCTCACAATTTAAAACATTTACAAACCTCATTACATAATTTCCTGTCATTCATTCAGCCTAGGGAATTATGGTCTTTGTAGTTCCATTTTAAATTCATGGTTACAAATCGGACTTCTGATGTTTTACACTTAGTATTGGATTCTTTCTGTCCATTATTTGAATTCTTTTTATATTTCAACAAGAATCTAATTTGTTTCACGATCATTTCATTCACACCTTCAGTTTTTATCTCAAGAGTATTTCCCTCCATGGGGCTTTTCCGTTTTTTCCTTGAATAGACCCCATTTAGAGTGTACACCTTTTTGATTCGTGCTTTCCAGAGCTGGAAATTGAAATTTTAAATGAAAACGTTATTGTCCACATTTTTCTCTTCTCCTTCTCCTTCTACATACATATATATATATATATATATATATATTCATTGAAAAAAAACACAGGTTTCAGGGACGTTATAGTTAGAAATTAGCATTTAAAAAACCTTTTTTATCAGTGCTGCCACAGACCATGTCATGAATGATGTAATATGTGACATCATCAGCAGTGCATTGCAGGGGCGTGAGTTATAGATAGCTCAACTAACTATAACACCCGAATTTCTCTAGTTTGGTACGAGTGAAATGTCCAGCTAACTATAACGTCCCTGAAACCTATGGTTTTTTTCAGTGAATTTCAAAGGTTTTTTAAATGCTAATTTCTAACTATAACGTCCCTAAAACCTATGTTTTTTTCAGTGAAATGTTAAGGTTTTTTAAATGCTAATTTCTGACTATGCCTACAGAGGTAGGACATGTGCGGAACTTGGAAGAAAGGTACTGAAAGAAGCAAGAGAAATGAAGAAAGAGGCAACAGAAGTCCAGAAAGATGGAGAAAGGTGCAGAAGGAACCCAGAGATATGCAGAAAGAACCACCATAGGTGCAGAAAGAGTCCTTGTTGCAAAGTCATGCTGTGCCCCCAACTTTTTGCTGACTGGTACTGATGGCAATTGACTCTGACTGGCCAGGCCCAGAGTGAGTGCAATGCTGAAAGACACTTAGAATACAGTGAAAACACCTACATATACTAGGGCACGCTATGAGTTGGGGTATCCCTGTGATTGGCCTGGCCTCCCCTATAAGGTCCTAGTGCATAATAGGGCAGGGGGATTAAAACTACCTCTAACTCAGAGGTGCAGAATGAGGCAAGAGTGGTGCAGAAAGAGGGAAGAGAGGTGTAGAAAGAGGCAAGAGAGTTGCACAAATGAGAAGAGGGCTGCAGAAAGAAGCAGGAGGAGTGCAGAAAGAATTAACAGAGATGTCAAGAGAGGTGCAGAAAGAAGCAAGTGAAGTACAGACACAGGCAAGAGAGGTGCAGAAAGATGCAAGAGAGGTGCAGAAAGAACCAACAGTGGTGCAAAAAGAGGCAAGGGGTACAGAAAGTAGTAGGAGAGGTGTACAAAGAGGCAAGAGAGGTACACGAAGAGGTCAGAGGGGTGCAGAAAGAAGGAAGAGAAGTGCAGTAAGAGGCAAGAGAATTGCTGAAAGAAGCAACAGAGGTGTAGAAAGAAGCAAGAGAAGTACAGAAAGAGTCAAATGAGGTGCATAAAAGTGCAGAAAGAACCAACATAAGTGTTGAAAGAGGCGCAAAGGTTACAGGAAGAGCAAGAGAAGTTCAGAAACAGGCAGGAAAGATACAGAAACAGGAAACATGGGTGCAGAAAGAAGCAAGAGAGGTGCAGAAAGAGAAAGAAGGGGCGCAGAAAGGGGCAAGAGATCTGCACAAAGAAGCAACAGAGGTGCAGAAAGCTGCAAGTGAGGTGCAGAAAGAGGCAAGAGATCTGCGGAGAAAAGCAACAGAGGTTCTGAAAGAGGCACGTGAGGTTCAGAAAGAAGCAAGAGAGGTGCAGGGAGGTATGACGGTACAACGCGTACCGTCACAACGCATACCTTTACCACGCGGCCGTGACAACGCAAGTCGTTACCACGACTTGCGTTGGGGGCGCGGATTTTGAATAGTATAATTTCCTATTCTAACACCAGTCCCGTGGACCCTAGGGAAGGTGTTGGGATAGTAAATTAACTATTTGTAATCCTTTAGCGCCCTCCAGCGCAAGTCAAGGTAACGACTTGCGTTGTCACAGCCGCGTGGTAAAGGTACCGCGTTGTAAAAACATTGTGGTAAATGATGTTTACCGAGGTGCAGAAGAGGCAATAGAAGTACAGAAAGTAGCAATAGAGGTGCAGAAAGAGGCAATAGGGGTACAGAAAGAAGAGCGAGAAGTGCAGAAAGAAGCAAAAGAGATGCTCAAAGAGGCAAGAGGAATGCAGAAAGAGGCAAGCATAGTGCAGAATAAACAAGAGAAGTAGAGAAAGAAGGAACAGAGGGGCAAAATGAGGCACAAGGAGTGCAGAAAGAAGGAAGAGAAGTGCAGAAAGAAGCAACAGAGATTCTGAAAGAGGCACAAAGGGTGCAGAAAGAGGCAAGAGAGGTGCAGAAGGAAGCAAGTGTGGTGCAGAAAGAGGCAAGAGGGGTGCAGAAACAAGCAAGAGAAATGCATAAAGAGGAAAGAGAAATGCTGAAAGAAGCAACAGAGGTTTAGAAAGAAGAAAGAAAAGTGCAGAAAGAGGCAATGAGGTACAGAAAGAAGCAAGAGCAGTGCAGAAAGAACCAACAGAGGTGCAAAAAGAGGCAAGAGGGATGCAGAAAGAGGTAGGAGAGGGTCACAAAGAGGCAAGAGAGGTACACAAAGAGTCAGGAGGGGTGCAAAAAGAAGGAAGAGAAGTGCAGAAAGAGGTAAGAGAATTGCTGAAAGAAGCAGGAGAAGTGTAGAAAGAAGCCAGAGAAGTGCAGAACAAGGCAAGTGAGATGCAGAAAGAAGCAAGACCAGTGCAGAAAGAACCAACAGAGGTGCAAAAAGAGGCAAGAGGGGTGAAGAAAAAGGTATGAGGGGTGCACAAAGAGGCAGTAGAAGTACAGAAAGAGGCAGGAGGGGGCAGAATGAAGTAAGAAAAGTACAGACAGTAAGAGAATGTCTGAAAGAAGTAACAGAGGTGTAGAAAGAAGCAAGAGAAGTGCAGAAAGAGGCCAGTGAGGTGCAGAATGAAGAATGAGCAGTGCAGAAAGAAAGAACCAACAGATGTGCTGAAAGAGGCAAGTGAGATGCAGAAAGAGAGAAAAAAATAACAGAGGTGCTGAAAGAGGCAATTGAGGTGCAGAACGAAGCAAGAGAGGTGCAGAAAGAAGGAGGAGAAGTGCAGAAAGAAGTAACAGAGGTGCAGAAAGAGGCAAAAAGGCGCAGAAAGACATAAGAGGGATACAGAAAAAGGCAAGAGAGGTGCAGAAAGAGGGAAGAAGGGTGCAGAAAGAAGCAAGAGGGTACAGAAAGAAGCAAATGAGGCAACAGACATGCAGAAAGAGGGAAGAGAGGTGCAGAAAGTAGATGAGATTTACAGAAAGAGGCAAGAGAAGTGCAGAAAAAGAAAGAAATGTGCAGAAAGAAGCCACAGAGATGCAGAAAGAGGCAAGAGGTGCAGAAGAAAGCAAAAGTGGCATGCACACCATTAATATCAATTTAACACCCACATTTAGCAATAAGTATCAGGTAACCATTCTAGGTTTGCCAAGGGTCTTCCACCACGCTGTAACACTTGTCACTGCATTTCTGGTAACGTTTGAGACGTTTGAGCTAGAAACAAGGCTTTTTTTGTTCAAATCTGCAGATTAGGGAGCAGATGATGAATTATGTGGCTATTGCAGAAAATGAATATTTGTGCGAAAGTCGGTGCAACCAAACAGTCGCATAATTCCAGTGGCCCTGCTCTTACCTCTGACTAGGTCCACAAGTGCTCCTCAGTGATTCCTTATTTTTGTCTCACTGACTTCATAATTGAGCTTCTATGGAAATGAGGAAGGCTAAATCTGGGTTTACCATTCCACAACACAGACTACCATACCACATATTTACTCTCCATAACACATAATACCACTCTACATAATTCCTATACACTAAATACAACATACTTTCTATCCACATAATTTGACTGCATAACATACCAAATAATTCCACTACACATAACATACATCCACTCCACTCCAAAAAACATTAGTAAAAAACGTTTGCATTTACAATGCCAATAGCTCAAACTCTCGTAAATGTGAAACCTATTACATTGCAAACATTTTTTTAACTAGTAGTCGCGTTTGCAGAGTGGTGCAAAAAGGGTTCTGGGCCTCCAACAAGTGCTCAGGAATTCCACTGAGTAGGATTTACAGGAGGTACCAGAAAGGCTTCTTGGCCCCCAAATTCAGTCAGGAGTAAAGTGGACTTCATCCTCCATCCCGAAGTCTGCCAGGAGGCACATTTGCAGAGTGGTGGAGAAAGGGGACATCCGAAGAAATCTTAGCAATCCTACTGTGTTGGACTTACTGGAGGTAACAGGAGGGGAACTTGGCCCCAAGGACATCCTTGGGGGCCAACTACCCCTCCTATTACCTCCAGTAAGTACCACACAGCAGGATTGCTAAGTTCTCATAACAGGCCACACCCCTTCTCCACCACTCTGCAAAGGTGCCCCCTGGTGCATTCTAAGTTGAGGGATTAAGTCCCCTTGAATACTGAGGGTCCCTGGGGGCCAACTAGCCCACCAGGTAGCTCCAGTAAGTGCCAGACAGCTGGATTGCGGAGAGGTGGTCCAAGGCCACGCCCCCTTTTTATACTACTCTGCAAACCAGCTTCTTGATGCACTACTGCTCAGGGGATGAAGTCCACTTGTGTCCCGAGGTCCTCAGGACACAAGAGGACCTCATCACCCCACCAGCAGTGCGCCAAGATGCACGTTTTCAGAGTGGTGTAAAAAGGAGCATGGTAAGTAACCATTTGCAAGTTTCCCTTGGGGGAAATACATTGACCTTCTTTCCAGGGTTTGTTTTTATCGTTGTAATCAACGGTTCTCTCATCTTCATATCAGTGCTAGGGATTAATAAGGATGGATATTTGTATTGTTACATTTCCTGGTCTCTATCCCCCACTCTGCAAAATACGGGGCACTTTCAATAATATTATCAACAATATCTTTATTGCGCCATGTGGTACAGGTAATTTCTCATGGAGAAATAGTGGGGTCATGTCTAAATTTACAAGATTCTAAGGCATCAATCATTATGTGAACGAGCACTGGGATTGAGGCTATTAGTTGCCAGGAATAAGAATATCTTGTGGACCCCTTGAATAATGCTAGGGGAGAAAAAATATCTTTGCAAGTTAGGAAGGAAATTTATACTGATTTGTACTTATGGTTTGCCTAACAGGGTAGTTAGGGCTTGATTTCATACTTTGTGTCACCAAGTGCGTGAGGGGATCTCCTGTTAAGGAGGATACATGGATGGTGCTCCGGTTTACTCCACAATCTTTTTGCAATTGCACTGAGCTCTTTGTTGGTAGATAGGTGTAATGCATTGTTGATTGTTAATGTGTTCTGATGTAATATTAACTATGTCTTTCCTTCAGAATAAGGTGCCGCCATATCTTGGCATTGCCCTAGTTAAATTTCCTATACCCGAGGAGTGGTTAGACAAGGCTCCAACATTATAATTTTCAAGTCCTTCTGTTTCATCCACCGGGGAAATTAACTGGATAGTATTGGATGGAGCTTCAACCAACTCCATCTCTATAGATTTTACTTGTTGTGTTTCCAATTGAACAGGTTTGATGATTGGGTAACAATCTTCCAATCTCTCAGCAGTACCCATCTTGACTGATCGTTTAGTTTTATTACATGCTGTTTTTAACCTTTTCCTTGCTCTTTTAGTTAGCTCATTTGTTTTGGAAGAAGTAGATGAATTTGTAATATTTAATACATGGATGACTTCACTTTCTTGTGTGAAATACTATTTGCATATCTTCAATCTTGTTTATTTTCTCAGGCACCAAAAGGTCCTGTACATTATGAAATATTCTTAGTCCGGCTATTGAGGTTTTAACACTGAGATTTCAGGATAAATTGAGTTGCTGATTGTTGTTGATCGTCACGGGCTTGTCATTAGATTTATCTAGGCCCCACTGACTCAATCACCTGTAAGACATGTGCTTTACACAATTTTCCTTGTCCAACCATGCAGATTTCATCACTGGACTTGCTGCATTGTGAGGGAGATTGATTCTGCTAGGACTTGGTACATGTATTGTCTATTGTGTATTAAGCATATTCCTCCAAATTGCAGTGTGAACCTGGGGAGGATCCTTAAAGGGTTGACCTCCACAGAGTTATTTACATCATATTTTGCCAGGAGAGAAAGTTTGGCTGACTTGAGGGAGTTATTCATAAAATCCACATTATTTTGCTCACGTTGACCTTGTACCAAGAGAGCATTCTCAAGGTTGATTTTCTCAGGAGTGAGTGTCCGTTTCAAATCAACCTGATTTCTTCCAAAGACAGACACTGGAGTAAAGGGATCTATTTCTGCCCTATCCTTCAGCCAATTGGGGCTTATTATGTTTTGTATTTCTTGATCAGTATTCTTACCTATTATATTCTTAGCGTCCAGGTCTGATTTTTTTTTTGGGGAAAACCTTTATTTAAGATCCAAAGCACACAGCTATTCAGCCTTACATCCCTGAGGCTAGGCAGCATTATAGAACACGGATATATGGTGCACACAATACAGATTGAAGAAACGTGTCAGGTTTAATTTTATAATATGATAACATTAAGCCTAAAAAATAACTAACGAAAATAACACTAAGAAAGGGTAAAGAGGCAAGGAATAATGCAAAAGCGACAACACCTAGTTCCGGGAGGTAGGCAGGGTCAAGTGCCCACAAAGTGCAGCTATACTGTATAAGTCAAACGATAACGGGGCGAAAGAATCAGGATACCAGCAAAATAATAAGTTGGTTGGAAGGGAGGGCTAGGGAGAAAGACGAACCTCTAGCGGATCAGCATCGGGAGGTAAACAAATGTCACCCCTGTATTCATTCCAGGCCCCCCAGACCGTTCTCCACCTCCTAGGCTTACCCCTGGCCACATACACTGTCTTCTCACAGAGCATGCACCAATCCATATTGGTCTTCCATAATTCCACAGAGGGGGGTGATGGAGCCCCCCACTTCTGGGCGATGTCCCGCTTCGCCACCATATTCCCCAGGGTGACCCATTGGGTTTGGGCATTATTGTAGTCCGTGGGGCCCCACACATTCAACAGGCAGCGCCGGGTCTCCGCCGGCAAGTCCACACCAGTCACCTCACGCATCACCGCATGTACTCGTCTCCAGTAAGAGGCTACAGCATGGCACTCCCAGATGATGTGCAAGAATGTGGCCAGTTCTCCACAACCACGCCTACAAAGACCGTCCACTGAGAGTCCCATATGTACCAGCCTGGGGCCAGTCACATAGACTCTATGGAGAATCTTCAATTGAACCAGACGCAATCTGGCTGAAATTGCCACCTCCTTAGGAGAAGACACCGCGCACTGCCAGTCCTCATCGTCCAGTTCAACACCATCACGCACCCACTGGTCCCTCACACCCAACAGAAGATCCGTGCGAACGTTGATCAATTTTTTATAGATCAGGCAGATGGCACTGTCTGGCATATGGCCATCCAGTACCCTGTCTTCCAACGGGGACGATTTGGGGACCTTCTCTCCCACCGGCAGTACTGCCACAAGGGCATGCCGCAGTTGGGCATATCGAAAGTACTCAGTGGCTCCCAACTGGAACTCCGTTTGCAAAGCGTCAAAAGACTTTATCTCGCCCCTGGCCATCATATCGTCTACTTTGGAGATTCCAATAAGGTCCCACCGGTCAAACCCCTTTGTATGCCACATCCTGCCCAGCAAGTCAGAGTCGTAAAGTGGAGTAGCCAAAGTAAGTCTACCCTGCCACCCCTGCGCTTTCGTAATGGCCCTCCAAATGTGCACAGCGGTCCTGGTGGGACCCGTCATTCTTCCATCCAGAGATCTTGAGTATAGTGCTCTATAGTACTTCCCATCGTCCAGGAGCCACCGATCCATGGCATACCCCGGGCTGTCGGCCGGTCCAGAGAAGCTATGATTAAGAGCGGCCAGTTGAGAGGCCCAGTAGTACCTCCGGATATCAGGCAAAGCGATACCGCCGTCGTACCAAGGGATCGTCAATTTGGCAACAGCAATACGCGGCCTCCCCTTCCACAGGAGGGTCCGCTGCAAACCTTCAACCTCCCTAAAGTATCTGGAGGGGACAGGATCCTGTGTATTCTGGAGCGCGTACAAGAATCTGGACAGGGACATCATCTTAAACAATGCCGCGCGTCCAAGCAGGGACAGCGGTAGCTTGCGCCATCCCTCCACATCGCGCCGAAGGCGTGCAAGAGGGGGAAGCAAATTGTTGGAGTATCGCGTCCGGGCATCAGTTGAGATATAAATGCCCAGGTATTTGAACCCCTGCCTCGCGATCTGTATAGCGCAGCCCCTGGGAAGACGCGGAATCTCTCCGCTAAGTACGCAAAGGTGAGATTTCGACCAGTTGATAACCAGGTCCGAATATCTACCGAAAGTACCCAACACGTCACAGGCCACAATCAAGGACTTACAAGGGGAGGTGAGGTAGAGCAGGATATCCTCCGCGTATAACGACACGCGGTCCTCAAAGCCGGGCGACCACCTTATCCCACAGATGTCTGGGTGGGTTTGTATCCAAGCGGCAAGTGGCTCAAGCGCGAGAGCAAAAAGCAACGGCGACAGAGGACAGCCCTGTCTGGTGCCTCTACATAGAGCAAAAGAAGCTGACACACGTCCGTTGACCGTAACATTGGCCAATGGGGAAGCATATAAAAGTCTGACCCATCGTATAAATTCAGGGCCAAACCCAAACTTAACCAGTACTGCCCACAGGTAATTCCATTCAAGGGAGTCAAATGCCATCGTCGCATCTAATGATGCCAAGACGGACGGCTCACAGAGCTTGTTGACTCGTGCCATGACTGCGTGGAGCCTCCTGAGGTTGAGGGCGGTGTTGCGGTGGGGTATAAATCCCGATTGGTCAGGGTGAACCAGGTCGGTGATCACACCCACCAGCCGGTTGGCCAATAACTTAGCCAGTATTTTAGGCTCGGCATTCAACAGGGAGATCGGGCGATACGACCTACAAAGGTCTCTAGGCTTCCCATCCTTGTGAATAACCACAATAGTGGCCAGTCGCTGATCCAGAGGGAGCTCACCCGCCTCGCGCGCCTCCAGGAACATATGTCGCAAGGGTACAGCAATGGTGTCAGCCTTAATCTTGTAAAGCTCTACCGGAAGACCGTTGGGGCCGGGAGCTTTGCCAGGTCTTAAGGAGCGTATCGCAAGCGCCACCTCGTCAGCTGTAATGCCTCTGTCCATGTCGTCGCGTTCAGCATCCGACAAGCAAGGAAGGTCAATCCCTTTAAGAAGAGAAGCCGAATCCGCCTCAGTCATAGCAGAGATCGACGTGTAGACAGACTCAACATAGTCGGCAAAGGCCGTGACTATAGCGTTGGGGTCAGTGACAACCACTCCGTCGTCACCCAGCACCTCAGGCACCACTCGGGAAGCCATCTCCTTCGTATCTAGCCAAGCAATAAGCTTGCCTGCCTTATCCCCTGCATCGTAGATCCTCCCCTGCTGTTCTCTGCCCATCACCTTGGCTGCGTCAGTAGCAGTGGCTCGATACTCCGCCTGCTTGAGAGAGAGAGCATGCAACAGGGCAGGCGCCGGATCGGTCTCCAGTTGAGAATCAAGGTCTTCAATCTCTGACTCCAGCCGCAACACATCCTCATCTCTGCGTCTGCGCGCCTCAGCTATTAAGGAGAAAGCTTCTCCTCTCAGAACAGTTTTGAAGGCCTCCCATAGGGACAAGGCCGACGTCACTGAGCCTGTATTTTCAGAGAAATATAGGTCAATGGCTTCAGCCAGGAGGTCACGAGTTTTAGGGTTACGGAAGTACCATGGATTGACCGGCGCTACTCTGGAGGCTGCCACAATATCAAAATCGAAGGACACCCAGACCGGGGAATGGTCCGATATGCCTCTGGCCATCAGGCGGGCCTCGGAGATGGGTGAAGCCTGGGCAGCCAGAGCCAAAACGTAGTCAATCCTGGAAAGGCTGCCTTGTGCACCCGAGTGAAAGGAGCATTGCCGCTGGACGGGATCTCTGGATGGAAAACGGTCTAGGGTCCCTGATCCAACTGCATTGAAGTCCCCACAAACTATAAGCAAGCCCTCCGGCAGGCCCAAAATGGCGCCCCCGAGATCTTGAAAAGTCGTCGTTTGTAGGCCAGGGGGGACATAAACAGAAACCAAAACCAGGGTACGCCCCTCCCATCTGCCCGTGATGGCGACATAATGTCCCCTATCGTCAATCACACTAGTCTCCACCTCAAACGGGAGAGACATGCGCACCATGATCCCCGCCCCTCGGGACCCCGAAGAGAACCCCGAGTGTGCCACCATTTTAAACCCTTTCCTGTTGAGTGCGTGGCATGTATTGCCAATGAGATGAGTTTCTTGTAGCAAGATGACATCGGGTACACATCTTTTAAAGATTTGCAATACGACCCCTCGCTTTATGCGATCACCCAGCCCATTCACATTCCAAATCAGTACATTTAACTTCTTACCCCCTATCATCAATGTACGGGCCCCCGCCACCCCCCAGGGAACAGTCACCGCTACATAGTCAACAGAAGAGTAGTCACCTTGCCATAGAAAAGAAGGGAAAAAGAAAACACAAAAGAAAAAGTCAGCCCAACCACCCCCCACCCTGCACCCCTACATTAGACTAAAAAGCCCCCCCAACTAGCAGTGTGCCTGTCGCCCTGAAAAACTAATGTACGAAAAGCCCCCAGAGGAGAAAGGAGTCAGCCTATCCCCCCCGTTTCCCCCGTTTCCTGAAAAAGAACAATAACAAAGAACAATAGTCCGCGACTGACTGCATGTGCAGGTCCATCCACTGAAGACGGTCCGAAAGAGTTCACTCACTCCTGAAGATCAGGGCCGCCCGACGCCCCTTCCGACTGTTCCTCGGGCGTACTCCGTCGTTGGGGCAAAGTGTCCAGCCAGTCCCCAGCCGCTTCCGGCATGTCGAAGAACACTGCCCGGCCGTCATGTTCAATCCGCAGTTTCGCTGGGAATAGCATAGAGTACTTCATCCCCAACTCTCTCAACCTACGCTTCACACCCATGAAACTTTGCCTACGCTTCTGCACCGCTTGGGTGAAGTCCGGGAAAAAGTTAATATCAGCGTTCTGAAACTTTAACGGCCCACCTCTCCTCGAGGCCTGCAGGATAGCGTCCCGGTCCCTAAAATTGAAGACCTTGGCAATAATTGGGCGCGGAGAGGCCCCCAGTTTCGGCTGGCCTCCAGGTAGTCTATGCACCCGCTCCACCGAGAAGAACTTGCTTAGTCCACCGGGAGCTAAATGATTCAGAACCAGGTTCTCAACAAAAAGATCGGTAGCATCCTCCTCGGCGCCCTCCGGTACTCCAATGATACGGACGTTCTGGCGCCTGGCCCGTCCTTCGAAATCATCGAGCCTGCGGGCAAACAACATGTTCGTAGCTTTCAGGTCCCGAATCTCCGACTGCAGGTCAGTCACGTCAGAGGTTAAACTCGACGCCTTTATGTCGAGTGACTTGACTCTGTCGTTAGTTTTGCCGAGATCGGCTCTGATGAGGTTGACCTCGATGGCCAACGTGTCGACCTTGTGTGTCAGCACTTCATGTTGCTTGTGCATCTCGGCCTTGATGCCCGCAATGGCTCCCATGACATCCCGGAGGGTGGGTTCCGAGTCATCCGGTGATACATCTCGCTGCGTGTCTTTAGTGCGGCCTGTGGCTCCGGGCGATCCCTTTGGGATGGTTTTCTGCTGACTCTGGGTTTCCCTTTGTCCGGATCGCCCCTGCCCGCCATGTTGGGTGAAGGGGGTCGCTCGGTCAGGAAAGTATCTTGGTCGTCCTTGAAGCCCCAAGTCGGTAGGAGTCAGTACTCGCCTCCACCGCTCCTCCAGCACTCCAATCCGCTGAGTGACCTGGCCACTATTTCGGAACGGGGCGGCCTCCTCTTCACCAGACTGCCACCGTGTAGCGGCACTGCCGTCGCCCACGTAATTCCAGGCTGTGGTGGCGTCGTCGTCCCCAACCTTCAACACGGTATAACTTTGCGTAGAAAATTCGGATCCTCGATCGGAGAACGAGTCCCGCATCAGCAGCAGTTCAGCAACAGATTCCCACTATTGTGGGACAGGATACGTGACAGGATTAATTAGGAGGATCGGAGGGTCTTCGGAGCTCCGAGCTCACGCGGCCATCTTGGTTGCCCGCGAAGCTCCTCCTCCAGGCATGATTTTGATGGCGTCAACAACAACCACATTGCCACGGGTAAGAGTATCCCTCAGCTTGTATTTGAAACAGTGCCAGATGGTAGATCAATACCGTAGTATTTATGTTCATACTTAGATCCACCAGCACACCAGCACACTGGCACTTCTACACTTCCCACTTTCGAATAGGCCTTGCCTGGGCACAGTGCTGGTGCTGCGTTCCCCCAAGGTGCCAAAAGGGTGTATTCAGGACGTGGCGCAGCACCATTGGGGAGGCACGAGCAGACCAATACACTGCCACTTGAATGCTTTTCACTTCTCGTGGGCCAAGAGATGAGGATTGCAGCCTGGAGAGTGCCTAATCTGACTACATAGATCATCTATAACTCAGTCATACAGACAATCAGGCAATATCAGCAACAGTGGTTGACAAATATCAGACGATTCGGTCACAGTAAGCGACGTTTTTTATTTCAATTTCATTACTCAGCTTTTGGTTGGCTGAATCTAGGAAATACCAGGCAATATCAGGCCAAATGTTTGATGTTAATAGGTAGCGCTTGTGTTTAGCCCTTCTTTAGCGTCTATAACCAAATGATGCGGGAGCAGGAGGGAGCACGCTGGTGCTGCAAGCCGCACCCGATTCAAGATTGGGCCGTATCCGCAGCACTCAGGGCTCAACCTGTGCCACTGACGGCCCCCGGGGGAAGTGAAAGACACAGACCAGTCTTCCCTGGGACTATTCGCGTAATGCCTGGAAGGACAAGGTGGGGAGGGATTAGAAGAGTAGAGGAAGGGGCGGGAGTTGGAAAGGGATATAAGGTGGTGCTCAGAGAGAAATTTTGTCCACCCACCCACCCTACAGATCTTAGGCAAAGGGCATAAGGTTGGATTGGTCTTAGCATGCCAGTTTAGGGCAGGTTGCAGAGTAGCGACGTTACGGTACTTTGGAGGGGTGCTGAGTCACATACGGGCGGATCCACTGCTCGGGGAGGAGAACGATACACAGGTGACTGATAGCGGGGCGCGGGAGGCAATGAGCGATGAAGGAAATGCAACAGAGGATACTTGGAGGGCAAGTGAAGGTGAGAATGGGGAGAGGAAGGAGGTCTCCGAGTGAATGGGAATGAGTCAAACAGGTGAGATGGTTTTGAGAAAGCTGAAGGGAGAATGAGTCGATATAGGATGGGAAAAGTATATTTCTTGCATTTATGTACTGTTAATAAAGTCTAAATGATTGCAACCATGTCCTAATAAAATGGCCTTTTACGCTTCAAGTAACTGCGTTGAGTGTAGTTATTGCGCGATGTCTGCAGTACCCCTGTTGCCCCATATGCCTAACAACATTTTTCTGTTTCTGCCTGTACACCACTCACTGCGAATGCGGTGTGGCGAAGCAGGACTTAAGCCATGCCAAACTGTAGAGGAAAAGAGAAAGCGCTGACACAGGTGCAGGAATCAGAGCACCCAAGCACTCCCAGGCGTACTTCCAGGTGAGTGGCACTCATAGCCCAATGCTGCTGCGCCACTGACCTTGGGGACCCAGGAACCAGGCTCCGTTCACAGCCCCTCATGGCCCCTCATGTCCGGAAGAACAACTAGGATCACAGTGCAACTCCCTCCATACTCCTCCAAGCTACTGCAACTGTAGCTTTGCCGATACGTCACGTCCACTTCCACAAGTGGTTTCAATCAAGTTTCAAAGTGGAATAATTTGGTGTGTCGTTCTAGCCCCAGCAGTTCAGCTCAGGCTTTATAGCAACATATGAAATAATGAGTATTCAAGCCACATCAAGACAGTGCCCAACGCCCTCGCGCCACCATCCACCCACCACCACCTGACACCAGTTACACTGAATTTGGTATTGTTTCATGTTGGGGCACACAGCCATGAGATGCACAAAAAAAAAAATCAGCGAGTAAGCCATGCAGGAAAGTAACCCCTCCCTGCTACCTCAATTAAAATTATGTAACCTTGCATTCCTTTGTGCCTGGCAGTCAGGCACTAAAATAATGTAAGATACCCACAGCCAGACTGGGCACTGAACCCGAAGGGTCCAAAACTGTCCCCCACCCTGGCGGCCCAATTGGGGAAATGTCCGGTGCCCGCTACAGCCAGTCAGGCCTCGAAGATACTAGTGACCAGGACGTATTACACAGATCAGAGGACAGGTCAGTATGTAAGAAGTCCTATGGTATTGCCAGACCTAAACAAGAGTACTTTAATGCTCAGTAAATCAGACAGCAGAGTTTTTTTTAGCATCATCGGAGATAGAAAGAGAACTGTATGTACACCCAAAAATGGAAATGCATCTTAAAGTCAGACATTAAGAACATACTTCAATGTGGTCTGCATGCTAGCAGTTTAAATGCATACCTTACATTCATAGGGGCTTATTTACAAGCCCCTTGCGTTACCTTTGCGTCACTTTTTCCCACATAAAAGTGACGCACCAGGTGACGCCAGGGGCTTGTAAATAAGTTATAGTAATAGTGTTTTGAATACAGACCCCGACTTGCGCAGTACAATTTTCGAGCCATTTATTACCTTATAGCCATGGAATCATAGCTTAGGCTATGTGCTTTTGAAATTAATAACCATGTTATCTCTTACTGGAGCAGTTTTATGAAACAACCTGGAAAGCTCAAGATAATCAGAGCATTCTCTATCACAGACGGGATTTTTTTTAATTAACATACTGCGTGTTATCTTATCTTTGCATTAGTATAGCATTTACACAAAGGTCAGAGTAAACACAGCATATTTTTTCAGCTGGTAAAATAAACGTAAGAGGTTTAACGACAACCCTTAAAACTCTTGAGCGTCTCCAGTCGCCATGATAGTTATCATTAAATATTTTGAAAAGTTGGCAGTTGAACACCCAATATACACACACTGCAATACAAAGCAGTAGTGCGTAGATTAAAAAAAGAAAAAAACCAGCACCATGGTTTGCGGTTGGATACTAATGCTCTGCAGCTTTCAGAGCACACACACCTTTAAGGTTGCCCATGCTTAAATATTTCGACGCGTTTAAGAAGACCATGGATGGGGGCTCAAAATAACAAGCACTGAAAAAAGCCAAGAAATTCAGCTTTTGTGTACATACACGTGAATACCAGCCATCCCTCTGCAGATTGATAAAGATCGCACATACAAAACTAGCATACATATAGACATTAGTGCACACAGGCCACATTCGAATAGCTCACCTGGCATTCAGGTATTTATTCAGCAGACTCTCCAGCCCTCACACCCACAAACCATCTGTGGAAGGAGCAATTTCGGCAGAAAATGCTATGCAGGGTCTGCTGGCATTGTTTTTATTTCGCAGAAACAAGACAAGGTTTGTTTCTCTGAAAGAAAATAGCAATATCCATGATGAGGCCTCTAGCGCCTAGACTGATGGACGATTTTTGCGGCCTCAGAGTGCAATTCCCTTCCATGGCATGCTGACTAGGAGTGCGTGAAGTATGCGTAATTTGGGGCATATGTATCAAGCCTTTTTCCCGTTTGCAAACAAGCAAATTCTCAGAATCGGCCTGTTTGCGAATTTGGAAAAAGCCTTTTCGGATGTATCATCCCAAAAGGCCATTGCAAAATAGAGAATTGCAAAATTTGCGATCCTCTATTTTTCAAATGCAAATAAGTAATTGCAAATTTCGATTCCTTACAAGCAATTCTGGAAGCAGCAGAAATTTGCTAATTGGCTTAATGGAACTGCAAATTACCACCAACTTAAAGTTGGTGGTTATTTGCGATTTTCTTTAAAAAAGCACCTTTTTGATTTTTTAACCCTTTCCATGCCCCGGACGGCCGTCCGACGTCACGGTGGGCGTGTGCGTTGGACGGCTGAGGGCCGTCCGAACCGCGCATGCGTGGAATTCGCCTGCACCGCTGGGTAATTCCAGACGCGTTCAAGGAGTTAAAAGTGCCATATGTTGCAAATACATGCTCTTAGAGCATGTATGTGCGCAAAATGTGCACACAAGCATATTTCAGGGGTGCAACTGGGTGTCCTTTTGGCACCCTTGCAACCTTGAAATTGCATTCTCAAAAAGCGATTCTCTAATTGGTAATCGCAAATTGAGAATGTCTTCCCATTCATTCCTATGGGCCTCCTAGCCTATAGGAATGAATGGGATGTTATTCCTTATTTGCGAATCTCAATTTGCGATTCGCAAATAAAGAATATGTAGGATTCGCAACATTTTTAGCAATTCCTACATACATTGCATTTTGCGATTCTCTAATAGCGAACGCTAAAATTCGCAATTTGAGAATCGCAAAACTCTTTTTTGAGACATATGGCCCTTGATTTTGAATAATTACATGAAATTTTGGGAAGATTGTGCAAATCTACGTAAAATTATGCAAAATGGAAATCTGGCATGTAGTGGTATATTTTAGCCCGAAATGCATGTGTCTATTTATTTTTAAATCAAAACTTCACACACGATGAGGGAAAAGACCTGTTTGCACCGTGAAATATTCTACCAATTCAATTGTTCTGAAAATATGTGAATACTGTGCTCAACTTCCTGTGGCTCGCCGTTAAACCACTAACAATATAAATAATACCATGCAGAAGAAGCACTAATGTAATCTAGTATTAGCAATCAAATATTTGATTGCTAATACTTAGATTACATTAGCGCTTCTTCTGCATGGTATTATTTATTTTTAAATAAGGACACAATTTGAGCTAAAAATAAAAAGTGCTGCGTACAGGAGCCATTGTTCTTGTGCTATAATTTTGCCGCAAATACGGTGTAATTACACGATAATTCCGAGTAACACACATTTTCTGCAGACAGCACAGAGATCCAGCGCTGCTCCAAACCAAACCTCCAAACCATCACTATATATATCCTAGGAGCTATCACACTTTACTTGTCGGTTGGGCCCATAACACCGCGAGTCATTCATTCACACAAATCACCCTGCTCCCAAGATCAGTGAAAACCAGAGGATGAGCTGCTGGAATAGCGGAGTGTCCTACTATCTAGTTAATTTAAATTCTATACATTATATACATCTGCAGTTTATTAGGTCCTACCATGGTTTTAATTCTCAAGGAAACATTAAGACACCCCACTGTTTGGTCAATGGATCGTCTAGTAAAAGGTAACTAATGGACAACAAAGACCAGCTTAATTCTCCGTTTATTTAATTTTTATTTAAAATGTAATCTCCTAGCATGACCTTATTTTATTACACCTTTTAATTCGAATACCATTAAACATTTTATAAATTTATCTAATGAAAAGGAGAGTTTTAATTCAAACAGTTTACATGTATTTAGCAGAATAGTTCAGAAAGATAAGTCAAAGACATATTACCAATCTTCTCGGCAATAGAAATCAAGGTTAAAGCAGAAGAGTTCCCCAAAACAGCCTCTCTATTCTTTCTCGATGTTCACCTTCCATCCAGTCTCTGTCCGCTTTAAAAGTTAAAATCAGGAAAAATGTCAAAGTCTTATCACCATGGAACAATCGATCAGTCCGACAGCATGTCGAGGTGCGAAAAGTAATTCAAAAACACGCTTTTTCTCTCTTCCAAACGACCTCTTTTATACCTTTTTTCCCTAACTATCTAACTAAAATTTGAAACTTTTAAGGTCCACATTCAATTCTCATTGGTCCGTTCAAGGGGTGGATGAGGATGACCTCATCTCCTCATTGTCCATATTTCCGCCTACTCATTGCTCCATACACAATAAGGTTCCGATTGTTCATTATTACACTCTTTCACCCTTGTCCTTTAACTTGTCACTTTCATGTACTTCCCCAGGCTTACGACACAGACATCTTTAACTTGGCACCATTCTGCCCTTCAGGCCACGCTGACCTTGACACCAGCCGTACAGGCACAGGCTGCTTGCACATCTCTCGAGCACAGTCGCACATGTGTAGAGAGACATTTACTTGGAGTCTGGAAAACCCTCCATGTTTTACTAAGCCGCATGGACCATAACGTGAACTATCATAGAAACAAACACAATTAAACGTAAGATTTCGAAGAAAAACCCTTCTGTTTACCTCCCCCAATCTACGTTCACCCTGTTAGTGGTTACCTAGCTTTCAAGCCACAATTATGCATTGTTTTCTTACCATTCTCCATCATTTCTGCCACAATTATACATTTAGAAAGCATTCATGCATAGCCTTTCATTAGATCATAGCATTTTCGCACTATATTATTAAGACAGTTTCACATAATCAATGGATTACGGTTTGCAACACAAGCATATTAGTATCCCACGTATTTAAGAAGAAACCAAATTACAACAAGCACCCTCTATGTAGTCTGGACTCAGTTATGTTTCTGCATTACACATTGGTTATTTCACCGCTTTTTCATCAGTTTTAGACACAAGTTCATGAGAAGTAAGTGGCTTTCAAAGTATGGATCCAAAACCGTACGTAGTGTCTTCAAAAATCTTTATTTTAAACACATTAAAAGTTCTCCAGCTCTGCACTGCCGACACGTGTTTCGCCCACACAGGGGCTTTTTCAAGGCAATTTGATTCAGGACGGAATGGTCAAATTGTCAGGAAGGTCAGATTGATGTGTCGTAGCATAAGTCGTACTGTAGTGTTAGGAATCCTATTCATTAAATTAAGGCGTTGGCGATTGCGACGTCCAAGATATATGTTCAAACATGAAACATTGATAGGTAGGCAAAAGTTACTTGGTGGAGATCAGTTCTAATTTTCACGTAGTGTATTTTGAAGACCTTAGTAAGTCTGTCGAAAGTATGTACAGGGGCCCGATCTCCACTGCTCAGCAAGTGACTTCGTCCTGAATCAAATTGCCTTGAAAAAGCCCCTGTGTGGGCGAAACACGTGTCGGCAGTGCAGAGCTGGAGAACTTTTAATGTGTTTAAAATAAAGATTTTTGAAGACACTACGTACGGTTTTGGATCCATACTTTGAAAGCCACTTACTTCTCATGAACTTGTGTCTAAAACTGATGAAAAAGCGGTGAAATAACCAATGTGTAATGCAGAAACATAACTGAGTCCAGACTACATAGAGGGTGCTTGTTGTAATTTGGTTTCTTCTTAATTATTGACACAGGCATATTAGTTGCTTTGTATCACACCCCTGGTGGTGGGTGTCTCACCAGGTTCGCAGTGCACCTCTACCCTTGAAATTTTACACGTAAACCTGATCATTGAAAATAGTCGTTAACAGAAGGTGCGGACGTTTTCTCCTTCTGAGAAACGCTACCACCAACATTGTTGTATTACAGTATCCCACGTATATTTGTGTGTGTACTTTCTATTCTATGTTGGTTAATTATAAAATCACATGATTAATACATATTACAGTTATGAGAAGGCGACCTCACGAGGGGTATACAAAAATTTTTTTTTCACCCTCGCACTATTAACTGCCACAGCTTGATTGTGAGTTACTGGTCCACTATTTTGGACTTTCCTGGCTGAAGACACGCTGTCACACCACAAATACGGAAACCTTTTCCTTTCTATTTCTCCTTTCCCTCTACAGATTGGCCCGTGAACCATACACACAGTAGGTAGCACTTTAGGGGCACCATATATGTGTGGGGTAGTTTATCATTATATGTTTTTTGTCCTGACGAAGCGCCATGGATCCTTAAGATCATTTAAAAGGCGTGAAATATGTTGACCAACCACTGAGAGAGAGACCTGAGTGAGGCCTCTTACTCACGACTATAGGGTGCTCCCTTTCCCAGTCATAGCACACTGACTACCAGGGTTCCTATAAAACATGTATGGTAGCATTTGCCTGTTATAGGTTTTTATCTCTGACAGGGCAGCCCTCTTATTAAAGGATTGCTTGTGACCTCCCCAATCAGTTTTAATCCACTTTTACATATCACTACTCCACTGCACTGAGCATCTCACTTTCATTCATCATACGGCATTCTCTCTAAAAGATCTCCGCCAAAATGACCCTTCGGCGGACCAGTAGGGCATTGAAGGGCTGGCCCGGCGAGGAGCACCACCCTATGAGGAAGCATGACATCTTCTTGGGGGTGTGTGAGGGTAACATGAGACAATCTTGTTGACTGACCCCAAGACCTCAGTCTAATCACACATAACCTGTTTAGAGACCTTTTTTTTCCTTTCACAGGAACAGAAGCCCCATTTTTGAGACTTTGATTTATTCATAGGAGCAAAGGCTCTGGACTTTCTAATCTAGCTCCTAGTTCCTCCCTTTTTCCTCTGTTTAGGTAACTATTTGAGACGATAATTGAAATTTCGCCTACTGACATTGTAAAGCCAGTGGCACCTTTTTCAGACTGGCTGTCAATGGGTTTCCAACAGCAGGGCCAGCTAAGATTCTGCCATCAGAAACAGAGCAGTTCCCTCATCTCTAAATGGGGTGTTCGAACTGGATGATTGGTTGAGTGGCGCATCTGCCACTTTACGGAGGACATCATGCATCCACACTCGTCTTAATCACAGTGTGAATGGTGGGTGGTAAATCTTGGCATTCCTTGAGAAGTACTAAGTGAGGAGTGCCCTGATAAATCATCTTGTGTAATGAGAAGAAGACCCAAGCAGTTATGGGGGATTGCTGAGTGATGGGGCACCCATCTGTGCATGTTCTGATGATTACTGAGCAGTTGACATAGTGTGCAAGAGGATGCAGTTCTCCTCCTAGAACATAGAAGGTGCAATATGCAACATTAGGGTGGATGGCTCAGGATTCAATTTAGAATTCGTTTTTGTTGTAAGGGTGGCATCTGTAAATCACAGCCTCCATCATACAGTAACCTTAGGTAAAAGAGACAATTGGCACAACCACATACAGCAAAACAGTCTTTTCCCTATTCCTGCTGCCTCTCCTTGGACCACTCTTCTAAGAGGGAGATTATTAGTTTTGAGTGATTTTGACCAATTACAGCTCACATTTTGTCCAGCAAAATTCTGGGGCAACTGTAGGTACAGTTTCTCCTTATGGTACTATCACTATAATTCCAAATTGGTGATGGTGATGGCAACGGAAGCAGAAGCCTCCAAACTGCTTGATGGTCGGTTGACATAATGCTCGATGAAGCGGACCACCCACTTACATAATGCGAAGCCTCCCGTTTGGTGGAAAAAATTGGATAAACCACTCCACTTCTTAGCATGTTCCACCACCTTTTTACATATATTGACATGATCTTTAACATTTCCTGTATAATCTTTAAGGCCACGAACCTTCAATCTGGGGAGTCCATGACACAAGGACATCATATAAGCTACGAGTTTTAAAGTGTAAGTCAAAGATTACATTGGTACCTGCCTTGTAACAAGACAACTAAACTCTCTTTCTCTCTCACTGTTGTCTCCAAACACGTCTTCTTTCTCAGATTCACAAAGATCTTTATTTAGATTACAATTTGCTTCTCAGCATTTTTGCTTCTCAGCTTAAAATAAGTGTCTCCCTCTATATTGTCCCATGTAAACAACTGCCTGTTAATTGCTTGTTGTAGTTTGCAGTCAATCGTCGGGTGTTCCTTTGCCCCAGTATATCTGTACAGTATATATATCTCAAATGAATAAATACCTCTACATTTTGAGACGGTAATGCCGATGAAGCGCTATACTACGCTGTTTCACACATGACACCAAAAATGATAGCAGGCTGATAGGAGAACAGCGTATCACTTGAGTATCAGTTGAGACATTTTAATTTGTTTGTGGCTGTATCTCAAACTTTGGCTGGTTGGCAATACTTTAGTTCACTGTTCATAGCATTTGTATGTGTAGACCCATATTTTTTTATGAAAGTAATTGTATCTTCTTAAAGTAAAGTGCCGTCCGGACATTGACCCTGTTAATTGTTACTAATTGTCCTATTGTACAATTACAATTTGTTACTGTTATTTGTTTCAATTTTCATTTTTGAAAGTGTTCTGATTGTCTAACCCAGTGGTCTCCAAACCTGGAGGGCCGGATCCATGCCAGATTTTTAAAATTACTACATGTATCTCAATGGGGATATCCCAAAAATCTGGCATGGACCCGGACTCCAGGACCGGTTTGGAGACCCCTGGTCTAACCTCATGCAACGTGCTTAAGTAAGCCGTGGCTGCTTAATCGTGCCATTCTGTAAAAGTATATGCTAAAAGGGAATACCTAGCAATGTACTGTGAGTGCCTTGGTGTATTGGCCACAGGACACCAGAGGTAAATGTCCTTCCCGTTAACACTCCCTTCTTAGTTGCCAACCCGGTAGATTTCCCTACCCCTCCCCCCAGTAGTATCAGTAGCCTTGGCCTCTGCAAGAAAGAAAGAAGAACAGGTATTTTCCACCCACTCCTTTGAGATACATTTATAGGAAGACTACTGAAGCTCTTGCAAGCTATAAATGAGGAACCCTACCACGAATACCCCTCGGTCAGTACTCACAGACACACAAACACACAACACACACAAACTTTGCTATGCACAATATTTAGTGTTATCTATGTGGTGATCCAATATATTTCAAATGTTTTAGAGTTAACACATTCACAATAATAATAAATGACTCAGCAATAGTGAATAAACACCAAACATTGCTTATCACACATTCTTAATCAATTATTATACTAAACTCCCAGTTTTCATTGCAGATTTACTTAGCTTTCCTATCTTGTTGGCAAGCCATGCAAGCCAGGCAAATCACCTCACCTACTTCCTGCAGATATGAGGGCCTTCAATATTTTGTCCCGATGCGTAGCATGTCCCCTAGAATCTGGTCCAAACTCTACAGTTAATCTTTTCATGCCTTTATATCCTTTAAAATAGGCCTAGTTTGAGACACTGAAGATTTGCTGTTTGCTGCTTACAGCCATATACTGCATCCCTCCTGGGTCTAATTTAGAGAACATTATTGATTAGATATTAAACCCTGAGAAAGACATTTCTCATTTCAATATAGGTGCAACACCATCCACACTCGGGTGTCATCATAAGACTCTATTTTAACAAACGTAACCAAAAAAATGTAATACTCTTTTTTTAGGGTCGCAACAACGACATAAAGAATTCAAGAAACCTCCACCATGCAAAGAAGTCGGATCCTAGGTGATGGTAAAATCAGAACAAAAGGAGTTGTGTGTGGCTTCGATAAAACCCGCTAAAATGCAGTCTGCAAAACCCTAGCTGGGTAGCCACGCGACCTACAAATTCCATAAATGAAAACAAATAAATTGAAAATTGTGTTGGTTGGCCTTGTGGGGGGCAGGTAGTGATCGACGGGACCGCTTCCTGCTCCCCCTTATGTGTTCCTAAATGGGAAACATTATTTAAAGCAGCACTGGAACCGTTCTTTAAAACAAAAGTTTGCCATTAGGGAATCCAAACACGAAGATGGTGATCTACAGTTCCTTTCATGCCACCATTGCTGTTTTTTGTAGCCAGTCACATGAGGTAACAAAAAGTGACTTGCCTAATCAATACTCTTAAGGCAGGTCATTGCATAATATGCAGCCAGTTCTTGTGACCAGTCACTTACAAAGGACTTCAGGCCCACAGTTTGGACGACAATAATTTAAAAAAAAAAAGGAAAACTGAAATTGCCTTTAAAAGACAAAAAGGAAGACCCAGTAGGTATGATTGTTTTAATATTAGAGTAGCAAATAAAGTAAGATAAAGTTCTAGGGGGACAGGGTAGACAAACGGTTGAGGAAAGGAGTGATGGAATGGAAGAGGCCCCTCTCCCAGAATAAAGGAAACAAGGATCAGAGAGTTGTAGAAAATTCTCTAGTTTAAACAACAAAAGATGGATCTGAGGCACCCCATAACCAACATTTAAGCCCAATTTCTAAATTAGTAGCATTTACACGTTAAAAACATGTAAAAGACATTCGATGAGTTGGTTTCTACTAAATGGCAAATGGCGATCGTCTTCAAAATTTCAATTATAGAGATTAAGTGAGATGGTTTCTCAGAATTGGTATTCTATAAAACTGCTTTGCTGCGAAATCCCACACACCGTTTTATATATTTTAAAATATAAAGAGGTCTATGTCTATTGGTCTTACCATGCTACTACAACTGTCTATGACTTTGTATCCACTTTGATAGGGAATTTTGGCTGTAAAAAGTACAGTTTCTCCCTATTTTCTCAAAAGCACCTGTCCCTTTTCGATGGTAGGGTCCACTCAGCAGACCATGAATTATGATCATCAGGAGAGTTTAAAAATCCCTCAATATTCCCCAAAATCTACAGGAAACTATCTCTGCTTCATAGTTTATAATTAGGGGTCTTGATTTATCGTTCTTTAGAAGTGCTGTTTTGCTTTCAACTTAAGGGGTATATTCTCAAGAACGTGCGATAATTATCACCAAATAGGTTAACACAATTTCACATATCGCAGTCTATCACGGAAAAATAACTCAGTGTCAACGTTTAAGTTGTCAACACTGCAGTAACATGTGATAGTATCCCCATAATGTGTCAAATGTCTTTGATAATATTACCGGGATGGCGATACAAATCCAACCCTGAATGCGAAAAAAGTTGCGTTGGGCCCAACTACGATAAAAAAGTCAGCGATAAGCAGTGCCAGGCCTGCAAGTCCCACAAGTCAAGCTGCAAAAATCAATATGAAAGCGGCAACAAAAAATACAAACAGAACACAAAGAACAGCGAAGCACCATGGAGGTAGCTGGAGCAAGTACAGAGGACAACCAGAACCCCACAAGCCCCACGGACGACCAGCCCGTGACCTCAGGGTCAGGGAAGGGCAAGGAGAAGAAGAAGAAGACGCGGTTCAGACCGCAGGAAAAAAGGATCCCGATAACGGAGGTGACACTGCCACCATCTAATTGCCATTGGTGAAATTGTCAGCACTAAATGTTGCACTTACACTTGTCAGAGTGATGTGCTAATGCAGAGGAGTGACATGCACACAGGGAATGCATCTTGGAATGAATTTATTTGCACATGCTGTGCCTGTGGTTATTTTTTTCCTGTCCCATGTTTGCTAAGGACAGTCCCAATGTGACGTGCTCATGTGAAAACATTGTTAATGATAGTGTCGATTCCTGCTGCTGCTGCACTGGGGTGTGGTCCACCTGCCTCATCCTCATAATCATCGTCCGGTGCATCTGGCACATGGATTCATGGGGCATTGGTGCATACACATATGTTGTGCAACACACAACATGCAATGATCATCTTGCACACTATTTGCGGGCTGTACAGGAGTCTTCCACCTGTGATGTCCAGGCACCTGAGACATGACTTTAACACGCCAAATGAGCGTTCCACAATACCCCTGGTGCATTTGTGGGCCGCATTGTACTGCCTCTGGGCCTGGGTGTTCAGGGCTCAGAGGGGTGTCATCATCCACGGGCAAAGTGCATATCCTTGATCACCTGTGACAGGGGAGAGAGATGTGTCAATCGGTGGTTCTGCATTCTGTGTTGGCAGGCTTATTAGTATATCGATGTGTGATGTGTGGAACTTTGGGATTCATGTTTGACATGTCTTGCATGTCGCAAATGAGCGGCATCCATGTGTATTACATCGCCTTACAGCTGCTCCTCACTCCCCTGAGCCTATTTACTTCTGTGCGCTGCGCAACTGCATCACTTGCACTCCTAAGATACACCATTGTCATGACTGTCTGAGCATGTCCACAAGCCTGGCAACGACACTGTGATTTTGGCCTTTGAAGGTGGTCGACCATGTCTGTTTAGGCCTATGGTGAGGATATGGCAGACACAAAGACACACGCAGTATTTGCTTTGGTGGCCATCCCGGAAGTGTACCACGCCCTGAGCCCCGGACTATTAATTTCCACTCCTATGCTTGCCCAGCCCACTTCGCTTACGCTTACAGGGGGGGATAACATAGCTACATGTCCAAGGTCTACCCCACTGTCTGAGGTAACATGGTTGCGTCCACTCTCTACGACACCACATACACCAGCAGTATATGTCATGCATACTTGAGTCTGTCCAGCACATCACCGCCTCACTTGGCATTGTGTACATTCTGATTCATGGGTCACTTGCCTTCTTCGCACATACTTGGTTCCCACTTCTCACCACATCCTGCTATTGTGTGGCAGAGGTGCCATGACATGGATGGTTTGTCTACATGGCTGGCCCCTGTTACCACAGTTCTTTGTGTTGTTGTGTCTGGTAAGTGGGCATGTTGTTTGGCATGTTGTATGTGATGTTGTAATGTGTGCATTCCCACAGTTGTGAGTTGCATGATTGTGGAGTTGAGGTGTTTGGTGTGTTCATTTGGTACTTACCAACAAACTGTGCATTTCCGTAGGAGCCATCCTTGAAGCGCTGGTTGATGATGGACTGTCGGAGGAAGTAGGAATCACGCACACTGCCTTGGTAGTTGGCGACGACGTTGGTGAAGAGTCCACAGTGGTTCACTATTGCCTGCACATTGATGGAATGCGTGTGCTTTCTGTTGCAGTAATTGTGTGCAGTGTCGGCAGGGGGCACAAGTAGGACATGTGTGCAGTCAATGGCCCCCAACACTTGCGGGAAGCCAGCTATGCATAGAAGCCTTGCTTGGTCTCCAGCTGTTCCTGTGCAGTTTGTGGGAAGTGAAGGTGCTGGGGTACCAAGCTTATTATGGCATCCAAGACAGTTGTGATGACCTTTGATAGGGCTGGCGGTGGGACTCCTCTGACTCTGGCAGTTGTTGGCTGGAAGGTACCAGAAGCCAACAGGTACAGCACAGCCAGCAGCTTCGTCTGCGGAGGGATGTTGGTTGTCTGCTGTATAGATACCGTCAGCCTGTGTGCAATGTGGGTCAGGAGGAAGTGGAGGATGGTTGTCCTTTTGTGCCTGTAGGGGGCAATGACTTCCTCTGACGTTAAGTCTGTGAGGCTGGTGCATTTTTGGAAGGACTGCTGTCTTTTTCTGCTCTGCCTCTGTGGTAGTGGTCCAGGGGGGGTCATGGGGGCGGGGGACCTGGGGGTGCTGGCTGTTGTGGGCCTTTTGGTACTCAGAGCTGCATGATTTGTAGCTCCATGGCATGTGTTGGTCTGCCGATGTGGCTCTAGGCTGGGCTCCCTTTAATACTGCAGGTTGTCGTCCTGCTTAACACCAGTAAAAGGCAGGTGTTCATTCCCTGCTGCTAACAAGCCTTATCGCCTGTTTTTGGATCACTTCACCGATCTGGTTGATTGTTGAGAATATAGCAAAGCGGTGTTTTCGTGTGTTTTTGCACGGGAATGCCTACTCTGCATATCATGAGCGTAAGTTGTTGCTCTCATCCGTGGCGATGTTTTTTGCAGAAGCTATCGCTGGATAACTGGCGGTATCAGCAGCTTGCACCAGCTTGAGAATGGGGCGATAATTCTTTCGCCACTTTTGCTGTGCTAAAGTGCCAATAACTCGGTGATAAGTCCGTGAGAATATGCCCCACACTCTTCTATTTTCCAAGAGAAACCAAGCCATTTGGTATTCTTCTGATAATTCACTTTCAACTAGAATGGTCTTCCACTTCAGTAAAGATAATTACACCATTTGTGCCAGTTCTACTCCTATTATCTTTCTTCCATACATCACCCCTGTTAGAACTGGGGGTCTCTAGTTGGAAGAGGTAGGTACCACTGTCCAAATTCGGACCCTTGCTTCTAGTCAGGGTAAGGAGGAAACGCTTTTCAGATAACCCCTGCTCACCCCGTTGGTAGCTTGGCACGAGCAGTCAGGCTTATCGAAGGCAATGTGCAAAGTATTTGTACCAACACTCACAGTAACACATTGAAAACACCATAAACTGACTCCACACCAGTTTAGAAAAATAAAGGTATTTAATCTAAACTACACAAGACCAAAACGACAAAAATACAACAGACACAGTTCAAGAATAGGGTTTCAAATCAGTTCTTAAGGTTGCGTTAAAATAATCCACAGTTGCGTCACGTTTTAGCCAACAGTATTTTTAGATGCGACAAAAGTTCCAAGAGAAGGCTGTAGCGTTGAAAAGCAAGCGATGCGTCACTACTGAAACCCTGGGGAGGCGATGCAAAAAACCCGTTCGACGTAGCGGGCGTGCTGCGTTGACTCCGCTCTGTATGGGGAGGGATGCAATACCTTGCGTGGATTCCGATGCACAGGTTTCGGTGGAAGCGGCTCACAAAAGGTATAATGTGACGAACATTGGGGCGGCGACGTTCTCCGGTGCGGGGACGCTGCGCGGCTCAGCGGCGATCTTTTACTCTTGCGGCCCCTCAATGCGATGGCTCTGCGACGACTCTCGCAGCGACGTGATACGGTCCGCAAGCGTGCGGTGCGACAATCTCACCCAGTGATGACAGGCTCTGCGATGATACTCGCAGCGATGGTAATCTTCCCGCACCGGACTGGTGCGTCCCGCAAGCGAAGGATGCAACGACTCTGGCAGCGGCAACAGGTGCTGCGGCGATCTCGGCCTTCGCGGCAACGGGAATTTCCTCGCACTGACGGGGATGCGCTACGCAAGCAGGCGATGCGTTAAAACTTGCATAAAGTCTTTAAAATCTTGGTTTCCAGCTTCCCAACACAAGTACAACTTCCAGTTCTGGAGCACTCTGTTTACATGACTCCTTCTTTCCTTTCACAGTGCAGAGCAGAAATATCAGACGCCCCACAGGAGGTGGAGCCAGCATTGTGGCGGGAAAGCACAGTCCTATTCAGGTCCCAGGTGCAACTCCTCCCTCCCATATAGATGCAGATCTCTCTATTCCCCACTGGGCGGACTCATACTGTCTCCTGGAATCACCCAGCCCAGTCACTCACAAACCAGACAGTCAATTCACAAACAGCCAAAGGAACACAGGAAGGTCAAACAAAAAAGCAGCCACTTTCTAAAAGTGTCGCTTTCAAACACAGGATTTAAAAAACATCCTTCCTAAAAGATGTGTTATTAAATTCTGAGTTCAGGGATAGCAGACTTCAATTTTCTATCTTGTTCCTATGGTAAAATATGCAGGTAAACATTATACACAGCATTCCCTATTATAGCCTATGGGCAAGATAGCCTTTCAATAGTGAAAAACGAAAATGGCTGTGATTCACTACCAGAGCATGTCACCCACACTAGTACACATGCTCTACCTTTCACATACACTGCACCCTGCCCAGCGGGATACCTTGGGCCTTCCTTAGGGGTGTCCAATGTGTACAGAAAGGGAAGGGTTAGGCCTGACCAGTTTGGACACTGGTCAGGTCAGCATGGCAGTTAGCAACTGCACACAGGCACTGTGGTGGCAGGCCTGAGACACCATTTTAGGGCTACTCCTGTGGGAGGCACAATCAGTGCTGCAAGCTCACTAGTAGCATTTGAATCACCAGCCCTGGCACATTCAGTGCACTTTACTAGGGACTTCCTGGTAAAACAAATATGTCAATCATGGATAACCAATCACAATAACAAGTTATACAGAGAGCATATGCACTTTAGCACTGATCAGCAGTGGTAAAGTGCCCAGCAACCACGGCTCAGGAAAAATAAAGGAGGAATAAGCAAAATGTTTGGGGATAACCTTGCAAAAAGGACCATTTCCAACAATCCCCAATCAGCCCTGCATTCTTTATTGAAAATGCCCCCTTCCTCAGCCAAGGACAAGGACATTCAGCCTTTCTAAAGCTACCCTGATATCATTATGAGTATTACATGTGCCTTCAACGTTTGTTTCTCCAGAGACTCCAAGCCACAGAAATACAAGCATATACCTGCTCCCTCACTATCAAGAGCACCAATGGCATAAATATCTGTCCTACCGTTATAGCTTACATTGTCCTAAATGAGATTGGCAATCAGAATTGTCAGCTTAAGGAACATTGCAGAAAAAAACAGAAGCTCTATTTTTCACACTCTCTCCCGACTAGTTAATCAGCAGTGACCTGTTTCCCACACTGACTTGTGATTTCCTTAGTGAGTGCAGAATTGCAAAATATATTCTTTTGCCATATTTTCCTCCTGATACGTGGTCGATAGTAATCACCAACAGACAGTGCACAATAACAAGCAATTCTGCAATCATTAACTGATCCTTTAAAATATTGCATTAGTGCATGTGCAGACCACCTGATCGTACTGTTTGATTTACACATTGGTGCAACCTGACACAGTTCAATAAAAACATTCTGACTTTGCTTCCTCATCCTGAAATAGCTAAAGGCAACCTATGTATAATAGAAACTTTAACCTACCCTCTGAAATGGGGTGAGTACCTCATCCAGCCCTACTGTTTCTTTAGAATGTATAACGGAAAAACCAAAATTACTCGAATGTAAGGAAGAAACACCTTAGGGTGAAGTACTAACATCGGTGAACATCCAGAACAACGATCTCGGAACAACAAGTTCCGGAGTCACGCAAGGCGAACTACGACATGCCAGAACAATGACTTAGCCTGAACCACGCATGTGTGTGGTTCAGGCTAAGACAGTTTAGTGTTCGGGATGGGCGAAGTTGAGAGGAGCGTCGAATGAACAGGACCTGTAAGAGGGGTTCGGGGGTGGGGAGAGGTTTGTGTTAGTTTTTAGGTGTTGGGAGGGGTTTGAGATAGTTTTAAGGGGGTGGGAGGTTTGTATTGGTTTTTAGGTGTTGGGGGGTTCGTGATCCTTTTAGGGGGTCGGTGGGGTTCCTGCTAGTTTTTAGGGGTGGGAGGGGTTTGAGTCAGTTTTAAGGGAGTGGGGGAATTCGTATTAGTTTTAAGAGAGTGGGGGGTTTTTGATAGTTTTTAGGGGGTGGGTGGGGTTTGTGTTAGTTTTTAAGGGGTGGGAGGGGTTTGTGTTAGTTTTTTGGGACTGGGGGTTAGTGTTAGTTTTTTACGGTGATCGACACGTTTTGCTTCACTGATGAGCTGATTAGAGATCCTAACATAACACCTTTCGTCATCTACTCTGTATGTATCAGTATTGTTAAAAAAAAAGCCATTTTGCATATTGTGGCTGTCACAGGAAATATTAATTAGAAGAGAAGAGTTCTCCCAACATAATTTGAGGTCCAGGGGGGGAGAGAAAAAAAGCAACAGCAAAAGAGTACCTCTGTCAGACCTATGTATTTTTTACAGTGATAATCTTCACAAAAACTTTCAAAAAGGATGCTGTATATATGAAGAAGACATTGAATTTATTCAAAATTACTATTTTTATTATTTTTTCTCATTTTTTCATGCATTCTACTTTACTCATAAATAAATAACATTTTCTTTACATATAAAAATAAAGTGACATGTTCTGTTTATCAGTCTAAGCAAAACTTAATTAGACACACAAGAAAGAACCCCAAGCAGTACAACTTATCTACATTTCATTCATTCCATCATACATACTACTACACTCACTACCCAGTCTAAAAGAACAAAATGGACATGTTTAACAAAAAACATAAGACAAACACTAGATTGTACTTAACAGACCCCTATGGATTTACTGCAAGAGAGAAGTCCTATAACTATTCACTTTTTCATTTTTTTAACACATTTTTGCTTCTTTCTCTTTACATTTGTCAAAATTATTTTTTATTGATGGGGTCTTAGATGCGTGAGGCCTACGTACGTTTCGGTGATTGTTGTTATTTGATTCACCTTCTTCAGGGCCAGAGACAGAATAGACAAAATACAAACACATAAGCCAAAATCTAAAAACAGGGGGTTCTTGAATTTCTTTTATGAAGAAGAAGCGGTGGAGAAAAATCCCCAGCTATTTGGTCTAATGAGAGACTCAGTTTTACATTATCATTGTAGTCTCTGCGTCTGTGAAAGAATTAATGCTGTATTTATTCGGTATTCCAGTTGCGCTGCCAGGAATTGTTCTTCGTAGGGATTTCTTCCAAAAGTTCTACCTGATGTTAGTATCCTGTCAGCAGGAAATTGTGGCAGGGACAGATTACTCTCCAAGATCTTGCTGTGTAGATGGCTGGTGACGGTATTTCACTACTACATCTATAGTCGTCCTACGTCTGATGGGGGTTCTCCGGTATGTGTACCGCTACTCGGTAGGCTCCTCTAACAGCTCTATATATATGCTCGTTTAAACGTGTCAGGAAATATTCACAGTAAATGGTTAATTCACTGCCACATTTGATTTAAAGTTCATTTTCTTAACAACGTGGCAGGAGAATACTGTCCACATAGTTCCCAAATGTTGATGAATCAGTGGGACCGACGCTGGTCGGTCTTCCCCGCAGATGCTCAGCCAGAGCCACCATCCGCAAACTCCACTGGCTGCCCGTGGAAAACAGAGTAAAATTTAAAGCTCTCATTACGATCTTTAAAATTGTCAAGCAGGGAAACCCCCCTCTTCTACAAAACCTGACCTGCCCCTATGTTCCTAGCCGTGAGCTGCGCTCCTCCAACCAACTTCTTCTGAAAGTACCTCGAATAAAACGCTGTCGCACTGGAGGTCGCTCCTTCAAGGTCCTGGGACCCAAGCTGTGGAACGCTCTTCCTCTTCACATACGTTCCGTAGAGTGCCTCTCGGTCTTCCGTAAGGCAATCAAGACCCTCTATTTCCAGCCCTCTAGAGTAGCTCCCAGTTCCCCCCCCCCCTCTCCCCCTTCCGGTAGGGTGTGTGTTTGTCTATCAGCGCCGGGACGCCCCATTGCTGGGGTAGCTGTTGCGCTTCACCAAACCCAGAATAGAATAGAATAGAATTTGTCTCACGATGTTATAGGGAGCATTCATTTTGAAAGTTAAACAGTTGAATGGAAACAATTTGGCAATTGCTTGCTTCTAAAATCAGTTACTTTCTTTCCTTGAACTGCCATCACTGCTAATGTACTTTAAGGAAATTGTTATCAAACAGGGGTTGACCCAGTTAAGTCAAAGGACCTGGGTATTCGATAGTATAGAAAACAGTTGGTCCTCGACATACAGGGGACGTGAGGGACATACTCACGTCGGTTGCCTAGTAACTAGGGCAGCCAACGTCGCGGCGCCATGCTTCCGCATTCCATAACGCGAAGTGGAACTGGCAAGCCGTGCGGCGCGTTTCTGCTAGAGGATTAATTTCTCCGATTTGGATACAGCGAATTTAGGTAGGTTCATTTAGAATCCACATTTCCTCAACTGTAACACACGGCATCTAGTACCCTTTTTTTGTGTGTTCATAGCTTCGGCTTCTAATAGAGACGTTTTTCGCTCTTTTCATAGCACTTCAACTTAAACTCTTTGGAAAGCATCCCCGAACTAAGCGGCGGGTGAGTACTTATGCATATAAATCTCTGTCTTGAATAGCATTTTTCATAGACACCTTGTATTCATCCGGTCTCTATACTCGGACTGTATGTATAGCTAACAGTCTATTTGGCTACAGTAAGCCATAAGCAAATAATTAATTACACGCTATAGTGGTTCTTTACTGCACCACTGCTGGAATGTTTAGGTACATAATGTGATATAATCGTGATGATGCAACTTATAATTGAGATTCTTTCAGCATATGCTGTAAAATCTTCTTGCATGTGCAAATATATAACAATCACATGGGAATGACCAGAGGAGCACTAATGGCTACCTTTTTCTTCATTTACAGTATTAACCTGTGAACCACTAACTTCTGAGTGCGGACAAAATGTCGCACGGATGTTGATGCACCACAGAAGGGTGAGTGCAATTGTATGCCCACCAGATAATGAACTTTTTCATTTGATATGATTTAGTGATACTTAGCCCCATTTTTTCATCTATCATTACAGGTGCCCTATGGCAATAGTTTTTAACCTACGTGCACTCTGAAAGAATTTTTGCGCCCTTCCCCCTAAATCCCGTCCTGATGAAGACCCGTTGTTGAGGATTTGAACTACCCGCTTTATGGTTGGGTCGAAACGTCGACGACAATTCCCTGTGGGAGCCTGCACCTATTAACCCCTGCCCCTTGCCCCATTTCCAAATCCCTTTGCCAACTGTGTAAATTAAGGACAACGGAACTGTGTATAACATACGAGCTAGTAAAAAAGAAGTACATTTTTTACAAGCGTTTTCTAGGGCAGGCTCAATTTTCTTGTATATAAATAATTTACACTTTGTTTCTCTGATCCTCTTGATCACTCACTTGAGCACACACTTTGATCTTTCTCTGTGCACGTTTCTCTTATTGTAGGAATATATCTTTGTTTATTATTAATGTAAATATGTGTATAAAGATATGCTAAATTCTAAACTTTGTTGAATTGTACATTAAATATGCCAATCTCATTGGATTCTTTTCAAATCCTAAGGTTCTTGGTGCTTTCTGTATGATAATTTGACAATGTGGGCTAGTATCACCTATTAAACCAACTATACAGATTTAGTCTGGGTTTGACGAAAATTAACTTAACCAAATGCAATAATTGTGTTATATGCTAAATGTATGTCGAGGACCAACTGTTTTCTATACTAATGTACTTTAAGGAACATTTTTAACCTTGACTCATGGGATGCATGACATGGGAGGATTGTTTTAAATTATTTTTGGAGATGACATACGTATGTGAAGCTTCAGCAATTGGATCAAGACATTAAAGCACATAAGTTCCCTCATTTCATGAACCTTTTGTTTTAAATACAAATTGTTTGAACTAAGCTGTTCTGAAAAAAACAAGAAGCTGACCCCTGAAGAACCGGATGAACCCACTTACTGGGTCTCAGTTGTGGGGGAACCGCCCAAGCCTTCCATACCCTTCATATGTAGTAAAGGGAGCCTTCGTCTGCAGGAGGAACCCAGATTTATTCAAATAGCCCGGGCTATGGAACAGAGTCCCAAGCTCGTCAGAAACAAGACAGAGGAGGCTGCTGCTTTACTCCGCAGCTTACAAGCCTTTTATACTTTTTTATCTCAGTCTTTTGGCTGTTTGTTCATTGTTCAATCAGGGCAGTGTTTGTAGTTGATAACCAGATCCAGACGACGTTTTTAGATGGTGACCTGGTCAAGGCTTGGTACAAAAATCATTGTTCACTCGGCTTGATCAAGGCTTAGTCTTTCAGGTCATTGTTTAATCACCTTGAACAAAGCCCGGTCTTTCAGGTCATTGTTTAATCACCCTGATCAAGGCCCAGCAGTCAGACTATTGTCCAGATAACCTGATCACGGTGTCAAGGATGTTTACCAGGCTACGAGCAGGAGATGGAAAACAAATCATGTACACAGGGTGTGAGTGTCTCATGGCTTTCTGTTGAACTGCAAGCACAGGGGAGGTTGCGTGTGAGACAGTTCCTGGGCCGAAATGTAGGCTGCAAGATGGCTGTTGTCGTGTTAGTTAGATTTTCCTCAGGCATCAGCAGAAACGACCAGGTGGGTCGTGTGGAAGTGTTTGACATGAGATGGCAATGAAAAAGCAATGGAGTCTCGGTACAAATGATACCGTTCAGAAGAACACTTTTCCTCAGACCCTCCTTTTGCCATTGAGTGGCAAATACTTTTAGAAATGTAAATGTTCATAAGGCCATCGGTTTCTTGTTGGAGCATCATCATCATATTGGTGTTGTGAATGTTAGAGGGTGGAGGCTTGACAGTCTGGACGCACATTGTACAGAGCACTGGCAGACACTGAAAGCACAAACAGCAGGAGACCAGGACAGTTACTCCCAAGACAAGGAAGATGAGGATCCTCCACCTCCAGTGGGAAAGAAGGCCCCAGATCCAGCCTGTGAGGGACCATTTGCCTTCATCCAGATACATTTCTGAAGAAAGGCGATGCAGACGTTGGATGGCATTGTACACTGTAGGTACGTTGTCTGGGATGTACACGCAGCAGCTTGAGCCAATCAATTTACACACACCACCACGATCAGCAAGGATGACATCTTGGACCATTCTGTTCTGGAGCGTTATGAGGCGGTCCGCCTGCAGCTCTGCAGTGATGTTGGAGAAGACACCAGCTGTTACTGTGATGGTGGCTTTAAGGACCCTGGTCAGTCCTTGTACAGCCCGACTGTTGGCCATGGGGCCCCAGAAAGGAAGGAAACCTTTAAAGAAGTCCCCGGATTCCTGGCCTGCTGTATCCTCGGCTGATATGACGCCCTACGTGAGCGGCACAGAGCGCCTTTCATTGACAGGTGATAACCTCCATGGGTAGAATACGTTGGTGGAAGGAGGAAGGCCAGATAGCAGGTACCAGACCAGTTACGGGGGAGCCAAGTGTAGGCGGCAGTGCCACAGAGGAAATAGGTGTTGGGGGATGCAACCAGCTGTGGAGGAGATGTTGAGTTTAAAGCTTTTGTGATATCACACGTACTGGTACCAACTTTCTTAGTCCCTAGGCCATTAACACAGACACGGCTTTGCACATTTATGCACATTCACAGTGTCTCGTTCATCAGGCAGTATCCTTCTTGTGCAGAATCTGGAAAATGTTCGTCGATTAGTTGAGTTGAATACTACCATCTCACTGAGTTCATCTGGTGATAGTAGCATTGTGGATGAGCTGGTCGGGCAAAAAGGAGAATTGACTTGGCCAGACCTGTTCCGCCAGAAGTCATCCCGAAATGTTCCAAAGGCAGAATTGGCAATACCATTGACAGTGTAGGCCTCCTGGAAAAACATCCACCATGCAAGACAAGACCCAGAGATGGAAAAGGGGTAGGGAACGAATGGGACAGGGTTTATCATGGAATGTAGCATCAGTCCACAAACCCAGCAGTTGGAAGTGTTCATGATCAGCTGGTGATGATGCAACATTTGGATGAAGGTGTTGTTGAAGAATTCTGCAAGGTGGGGTAATTTGTGGGCTGGCAGCGGGAATACTGGTGTTCTGCAGGAGTCGGGGTAGGAGTTGGTGAGGTAACAGGATGGTAGATTAGCAACACCCAACCAAGGATAGACAGGATGAGGGAGACAAACAGCGTCACCAGGGTGGCCATAAAGCATTTACTATGTCAAAGATTGACATCTTGTTTCTGGATTCAGGTGTTTTGGACAGCTGCCATTGTGCTAAGCCAGGGACCTCTGGTGGCTGTCTGCGATTGGTGGTTGCTTCACTTGGCACAGGAGCCAAGGGCCCTATGGCGTACCTTAGTCTGACACACCAACACTACTCTTAGCCTGGGAAGATCACAGCCCTACAGCCTATAGGCATTTGGCGAAGTCAAGGGCAAGCCTTCCCTCGGGGGCGCAAGTTGTATCGGTTGGAAGTAGGGACAGTATAGTCGGGAAACAATTGTTCTTGGTATTGAGCAGAGTTAAGGGAGGGTTCCACCCTTCCTTTCAGTATGCTGTCACTTTCTGCTTCCGTAGATGTAGAATGCAGTCTGGCATCGCTGAATGGGACAAACGTCGGGACTGTTTTTGTTTCTGAGTCTCCTTGTCCTTCCCTCACCCACTGATCATAGGGGAGGGGCAGAGGCACATGCCTGCAGTGCAACGAATGCACCCAAATCTTCCGACCTTCTACTTTCACTGCGGTGCAGGTGGCCAGCAACACCAGATGTGGCTGTGTACAGCGGGGCTCGAGGCTCTTAGTTGAAAATTTTTCACCAAGACCCAATCCCCAGGTTGGATGACGTGTCCTGGACCCTCGCTCTTGTCAGGTATGGGCTCATGCACCTAGTGATAAAGAGTACGAAAGGTATTAGTCAGACTGTACAGATAATCAGTTAATACAGAGTATTCAACGTCAGACAGTTTCTTAGGCAGCGGGACACCCCATACATTGGCAGGCCTCCCGAACACAATCTCATGGGGAGAAAGCCCTATCATGGTGTGGGCCATTGTTATTGTGGACAGTAGGGCTAAGGGCAGAGCATCAATCCAAGTGACACCTGTTTCGGCTACTATTTTGGCCATTTTAGTTTTTAGGATGCCATTGTACACCTCCACTAGACCTGCTGACTGGGGGTGGTTAGCTGCATGAAATGTTTGTTTTATACCCAATGCTGTACAGACATATTCCATAATTTGAGCCGTAAAGTGGGTCCCGTTGTTACTCCAGACCAAGCGGGGCAAAACGAATCGTGGGAGGTACTCTTTTAGTAGTACTTTGGCGGTAGTGATAGCGGTGCAGTCTTTGACGGGGTAGGCCTCCACCCATCGGCTGAAGGTACAGACCACTACCAGGACATATTTCAAATTGTTACATCTGTCCATCTGGATGTAATTCATTTGGAGGACTTCAAAAGGGAAGGTAGGAGGAGAGAATACTCCCTAAAGAGTAATTGTGCCTTTTCCTGGGTTATACATTAGGCAAATCATGCATGTTTTGACCAGTTTGTCAGCATATGCTGGTATCTTAGAGTTGTACCATGTAGGTTCCAACAGTTTACATATCCCTTTTGCACTGAAGTGAGCAGGACCATGGGCCATCGTAACCACTGGTAGCACGTGACTGTCAGGCAACATCCATTGTCTTTCCATAGTCGAACGGACCCAGCAACCATCAATTCCCTCCTTCGCTAATTGCTCCTTCCACACCCGTAGTTCCTCAGGAGTAGTATGGGATTGAATATCAATCAAACTCTGTACTGTGTTTTCAACCATGCCCTCGTCTGCCACCCACCTAGCGGGACCTCCTACATACATTCCTTCCCTTTTCCTAAGAGCTGTTTGTCTGGCCGTCTGGTCAGCCAGGGCATTGCCTTTCCCAACATCATCTGTCACATTCTTATGAGCCTTACATTTTATAATGGCCACGTTTCTGGGGAGCGTCAGGGAGTCTAACAATCGGTGAATTAGGGGGCCATGTTGAATCTTGGTCCCATGGGAAGTAAGGAAATTCCTTTCTTTCCATAACCTCCCCAAGTTGTGGGCCACCCCAAAGAAATATTGGCTGTTAGTATAAATATTTACAGTCATCCCTTTGCTTAACTCACAGGCTCTAGTGAGGGCCACTAATTCTGCTGCTTGAGCAGAGTACTGCGGAATCTGAGCTGTTTCTACTACTCGCTCTAATGTCGTGAGGGCGTAGGGGGCTGAGGAGTTACCATCTGACCCTCTGATACATGATCTGTCCACATACAGTGTACCTTCTGGTTCTGCTATCGGGGTATCCTGTAAGTCAACTCGTCCCTTCGTCTCCTCCTCTGTCCTTAATATGCAGTCATGTGGGTCTAAGCGTGCATCCTGAGTATCCAGTGGGAGTAATGTGGCGGAGTTTAGTACAGTGCATCCTTTGATGTTAATATGGCTGGAAAATAGTGTCAGTTCATATCCTGTGACTCGTGCGCTAGTGAGGTACTGTGTCTTGGTGTTATTAAGGAAGGTATCTACAGAATGAGGGACCATCAGAGGGGGAGTTCATGATGATCCCCACACTCTGACGGACCATGAGGGCGGCCGCAGCGGTCGCCCGTAGGCATCCTGGGAGAGCCCTTGCAACAGGATCTAAGGTAGCTGAAAAATAGGCACATGGCCGATAGTGACCTCCGAACATCTGGGTCAAAGACAGCGCATGCACAGCCGTATGTCTCATGTACAAAAAGAAAAAAATGTTTGTTATAATCAAGAGTACCGAGGACTGGAGCAGTACACAGAACCTTTTTTAAATCTTGGAAGGCCTGTGCATGCTCTCTAGTCCATGGAAAGGAACTGTCTGATATATCTTTAGTGGTGAGGGCAAAAAGAGGTTTGACCATGGCTGAAAAATTGGAAATCCACTGTCTACAGTATGAGGTTAGGCCTATGAAGGCTCGCACCTGCTTTTGTGTTCATGGGGCTGTCATAGCATTGATAATGGCTACACGATCAGCGGTGAGCTGCTTTCCCTCCTTCGAGAGGAGTTGACCTAAATAGGTCACCTTCTCTTGACAAAACTGAAGCTTTTTTAAAGAGACTTTGTGATTATGGAGGGCAAGGTGGCGTAATAAACAGAGAGTAGCTTCTTTACATGCTGGGGCAGAATTTGCAGCAATGAGGAGGTCATCTACATATTGTAATAGTGTGGAATTATCAGGGAGTTCCAAGGAATCTAGTTGACTTTTTAGGGCTTGACTATAGATACTGGGGCTCTCGGTGAAACCTTGAGGGGCGCGGCAGAATCTAAAGCTCTGCCCACCAAGGGAGAAACCAAAAAGAAATGTCTGCTGTCAGGATGTATAGGAATTCTAAAAAAAGCATTCTTCAGGTCTATGACAGAAAAGTGCGTGGCGTCAGAAGTGACCATCATTAAGAGGGCTGTAATGTCGGGGACACCAGGATAGTGGAAGATTGTTATTTTGTTAAGGGCTCTCAGGTCAATCACAAATCTATATATTTTAGGGGACAGAGCATCTCCATTGGTCTTTTCAAGAACGGGAATATTGAGACTGTTACAGATATTTCCACGTGTCTCCACCACTACGCCCTTGTCCATTAATTCTGATAATATTGTAAAAAAAGGCAATTTCTCCTTCCGCGGGCAGTCGATACTGCCGGAGGCGGGGGAGAAGTGCACCTGGCTGGATGCGTACCACATGAGGGGATATGTTGAGACACCCTACATCAGTGTCTGATGATGCCCAGAGGGAGGAAGGTAAAGACTGCAACTCTGGTGGGAGGGGACCTGATAGATACATATAGGAAGCTGCGGTGGGGGAAATTGTTAGGGATACACCGGGACTGACAGACATGCAATAGAAGACCTGGTGGCCCTAGTATCCAAAAGAAAATTCTGATCATTCCCAACAACTGACATTTGAACATACAGGCCCCTTTGATCCACTGGAATTTGCACTCTGGTAATACCCCTTTCCTGGCTGTCCTATGCTTGGTAGGACCCTGTCTCATCAACTTCATCATAATCATCATTGTAATAAGTGCGTGTTGCTTCGTACCCATCAAACCTATTGGCCGGGTGCTGCCGGATGAGAGCGTCATCCCTGGACCTGCGTTCTTTATCCTGTGGATGGGGCGGGCCATGGTCCCCATTCGGCCTCCCCTCCCTGGGAGCGCGAGGCCGAGTCTTCCCTGTTCGGATGTTTTCAGCAAACACGGGACACTCATCTATCCAATGGCCGTACCCCTTACAATAAGCACACTGATCTGTTTAGAGGGCTCCCGGACGTTGAGGGCTGGAGGGGGTAGACTGGCGAGCCCTCTGAGGGGGTTGGGGTTGAGGTGCCTTAGTCTTAAGATCCCTAACCTTCTTACTTTCCTTGTCTCTATCTTCATTCTCCCCATTCTCGTGATATTGTGCCATAGCCAAGATACCAGTCATAGTTTGGGCAGGCCACGTACTTTCAACTTTCTTAAGCCTGGCGGAGAGCTCAGGAAGCAAGTTGCTGACAAACTTATCAACAAATACTGGGCCAGAGCCTGGGGTCCGGGGATCCAAACCACTATGTCCCTTGTATTCTGTCTCAAAACGGGTAAAGAAGTCAGCCACAGTCTCATCTTTTCGATGCCTACAGGCGTTTATTTAATCCCAGTTAATAACAGTTTCTGACAAAAGTGTTTTCATAAACGTCAATATTTTACCGGGCAAAGTCAGGATGGCAGCTTCTGGTTTAGTCCCTCCTACCCTTGCTTCTTCCATAGCCTCTAAGTCAGCCCATTTACCTCCCAACGCTACTTCAGGGTCAGTATGTCAAATTTTGTCCCACATTTCAGTGGGGACAACTGTACCAAAAAGTACATCTATATCCTCAAGAACGAGAGTACCTGCAGAAATAATCTGACCTAACTCTCTTCAAAAGGCAGCCGGATTCTTATGGGGATCTGGTAATTGTCCTTTTAACTGCATTACTTCTGACCTTTTCCAAGATACATGAACTCAAAACCTGCGCCAGTGTGCCTCAACAGCCCCATGGAAATTGTTTTGGGCATCGGTAAGTGCGTTAACAAAGACAGGGGCCGCCTCTCTCATTGGCAGAGCTGTTTCTAGAGGGGTGTTGGGAAAAGCGGTCATATCACGGTAAGCCATTAAAGCAGACATAGTGCCAAACATCCCCTCTCCCTGAACATCGCCTCTTTTTATTTGCAAGCTAAGGTCCATTAATGCAGTGGGTAACTGCATAAGCGCATTCTCAAATCTTTGCATGACCAGGGTACACATGTATTCAGCCCAGGTGGTCTGTTCCATAATCGTCCACTGGGAAATGGTGGACCATATTTCTTTAAAGGCATACATATTCCTGTTATTTATCCAACATTCACACTGTTACCTCAGTAGGTCATTTTCTCGAAGGGACCAAAAGCTGATGCAGAGCGCAAGGAGGCCAGTCCGGGCGAATTCAACAATTTATATAAATCTTGCTTAACTGTAGACCACGGGGAAGCAGGAAAAGGGCGTGTAGAGGTAAAGCCGCAGGGGTTGGGTGGATGGAGACTTGTCATTCCCGCAGCAAGGACAGGGTTAGCGGGCGTGGTCAGTGTCATAGGAAAAATCGGGAGGGATGGTGTGACAGGGAAAACAGTAAGAGGGGCAGTGGGGACAGGAGTGGGCTGTGGCGGGGGACATGCGGGATGTGAGGCGTCAGGGCAGAGTACATTGGTACATATGCAGGAGGGCTTTCTAGCATGGTATCAAGCAAGGAATCCCCCCTCTTCTCCCCCTTCCATATGGCCCTTTCCTTTCTCCTCACGAGCTGGATAACATTTTTGTACCCGGGCCCCATGCTCCCTATCGGCTATTTCTATTGATTTTGTCATTTGATTTTGAAAATTTTCCCTGGCGTGGTCGGCCATTGACATAGGTTCTTGTTTTCTTTCTTGAGCCTTCTGCTTTCTAACTCTCTGCTCTATCTCTTTCCTCCAAAATCGGACAGATTCAAACATAGACAGGCGCGTTTTTCTTTTTATTAATAGTTCCTCTAGGTTGGCGAGAACTTGGGAATTAAAGGAGCCATAAAGTGGCCATTGTAATTCCGCGTTACTTTGTTTCGTATATTTTACCCAGAATGAGGAAAACATTATGGCAGAAGGGCCATGCTCAACATACATTGTATGGCCAGGGGTCCCTTCTGGAGGAAGCAGACAAGCCGCCTCCAGCTGGGAGTCCTACGTACACATACAACAACATAATCTCTTGAACTTACTACTGACTGGCATGCTTGAAAACAGATAACAGACACCAGTGGGTTTTAAAACTCCCCTCGCTTGCTTGGCTTTTGCAAAAGACGATAACAGCAGAATCATACAGAATAGACACCAGTGGGTTTTAAAAACTCATCTCGCTTGCTTGGCTTTGGCAAAAGTCAATAACAGCTTGGCTTTTGCGAAAGTCAATATCAGAATTATACAGACTTGGTGGGTGATCAGTCCACCCTTACCTTACAGGGGTAGTTCTCTTCTGCAGACGTAGGGCTGTGTTCTGCTCCAGAAAATATTTACTAGGGGACTCCAGTGAGAACGCGGTCATAAGGCCCAGACCGGGTGGGGAGGAACAGCGGGCGAGTCGTTCGGCTTACCGGATTGCAAGAATCCCTTGAGTAGGGTACCTCCGTCGGAATCTCTCCGTGCACCTTCTCACATCCACCGGGCCTGACCTTCGTGCTCGTGAAGTGCCTGTTCAGGCGCCATTTGAAGAACCGGATTGACCCACTTACTGGGTCTCGGCGGCGGGGGAACCGCCCAAGCCTTCCATACCCTTCATACGTAGTAAAAGGAGACACAGGAGCCTTCGTCTTCAGGAGGAACCCAGATTTATTCGAATAGCCCGGGCTATGTAACAGAGTCCCAAGCTCGTCAGAAACAAGACAGAAGAGGCTGCTGCTTTACTCCGCAGCTTACAAGCCTTTTATACTTTTTCATCTCAGTCTTTTGGCTGTTAGTTCATTGTTCAATCAGGGCAGTGTTTGTAGTTGATAACCAGATCCAGACGACATTTGTAGATGGTGACCTGGTCAAGGCTTGGTACACAAATCATTGTTCACTTGGCTTGATCAAGGCTCAGTCTTTCAGGTCATTGCTTAATCACCTTGATCAAAGCCCGGTCTTTCAGGTCATTGTTTAATCACCCTGATCAAGGCACAGCAGTCAGACCATTGTCCAGATAACCTGATCACGGTGTCAAGGATGTTTACTAGGCTGGGAGCAGGAGTTGAAAAACAAATAATTTACACAGGGTGTGAGTGTCTCATGGCTTTCTGTTGAACTGCAAGAACAGGAGGGGTTGGGTGTGCGACAGTTCCTGGGCAGAAATGCAGGCTGCAAGATGGCTGCTGTTGTGTTAGTTATATTTTCCTCAGGCATCAGCAGAAACGACCAGGTGGGTCATGTGGAAGTGTTTGACACGAGATGGCAATGAAAAAGCAATGGAGTCTCGGTACAAATGATGCCGATCAGAAGAACACTTTTTCTCACCTCTACATTCGTGACACTGGTAAAACTTAATTTTCTGTATAATTAAGTTTGATAAGGAACTGCAAGTACATATTTGTTTTGTGAACAAACACACATTACTTTGAGTTTAGTTTTACAGGTAACTGAAGGCTATAAAGCATAAAGAAGGACTGTATGAACTTGCAGATGAATTATGTTTTATTAGTTTTCAAAGGATTGCAAGTTATACATTGTGCCACATGGAAGGAAACTGAATGAACTTAAAATTTTTGAGGTTTATTTAGAGATGTTCAGTGCAGCTTCAGTATAAGATCATTATTTGCTTATCAGATTTTGTGTTAGATACCTTTCTTTTCTCTTAAGAATCTTGCATAGTGGTGAGTGTAAATACACTTTGACAACTTGAGTGCATCCTCTTCTATCCACACATTAAAAGTGTATGTTTATTTTGCAGACTGACATTTTTTATTAATACAATAGAGAGGAGATAGCAGAAAAAATAGCTGTAAATCGGCAGGTGAAGCAATTTTTCAATTGTGAGAATTCCCAAAGGAACATTCAAATATTCTTTTGTTGTAGATTTCAACTGAAGAAATACTAGATATTTGGCAATCACAGTGAGACGTACATCTGAGCCAGTTGTACTTTTGCTCTTCCCAAGTTTTCTTTTCCCCAGGGACTTCCCCTTGCCAACAGTGAATTCCTTTTGGGTGGTGGAGTCTGGTAGGGCAAGTTGAAAAGTACTTCACGGGTTGCGGTATCCCTGCAAGAAAGGTATTTCTGAAATCATGACAGTTTGAGAAGCCAATGGAGACGCTCTTGTCTGGATGCCATGAATTCCCAAATCTTTTCAATAGATGACATAGGACGAGCAACAGCAGATTTGCAGAAGGAGCCAGAAAAAGTTTGAAATGAAAATCAAAAGATTAAATAGCAAGTTGGGCAGATGTCTCCAAGAACTGACCAAATACTTGCTTCACAAGCACCACTACATGATCAGGCCTCCCCAGGTGCAATTTACAAGTGTCTATCTATCACAATTCTGTGTCAAATCCTCCACTGGTATTGCCTATACAAACTCCTCTTGCAATCCAGGCTACATTTTCCTTGTAAAACATGTGACAAAGTGTAGATTCTGGATTATTTGATTTAAAACAGGGGAGGAAAGAATGTGTATATACTTCACCCAGTATCAACAATTAGTTACTTTAAACATTGATCACTACTTGAGTGAGAGAAGAAGAGAAAAGAGGAAGGGAGAAGTACATTGTTTGAGAAGGTTAGTGTAGTAGATACAGTGCATCACCCTCTCCTGAAACCATGCAGATAGGGCCCATTCACTCACCTCCATTGAAGGAAGAAAGAGAATTGTGTAGAACAAAGAATTTATGTTTTTACTGTGGTTCGATTCAACATTTCCTTAAATTTTGTCCAAAGAGACCTTGCAGAGATTGATTGAGAAATGTGAAAGCTCAACAGGAGGATGGGACCACACATTGAGCGATAAGCCTAATTCAGCCCTATGAAGAACAGTTTTATTCAACACAGTGCAACCAAGAACATCTCATATTAGTATTGATTTGTCCTTGTTTGAATATGACCGTGAAATCTTTGAAGCAGTAACTGATTCTGGGGGCAACAGAACATTTTGTAGATTAGGCTTGTGTGCTCTACGGGGGTTAACCCAGATTATGAAAGTAAGACCCTCATTGGTGATAGTATGAGTCAGGACTCCTTTCACTTCTGGCCACAATCAGTTTCTCAAATCATAGAGAAGAAATTACACTTGGCATTATTGATGCCCCGCAATTTCAAATTATATTAGGTGTGCCTTGGCTCATTAAACATAATCCTACAATAGATTGGGCCAGTGGCACAGTTTAATTTAAGTCAGATCACTGTCATAAGAGTTGCATTTTCAAAGAGTAGCGATATGGGAAGGAGGTAGCAGTATCAAAGTGTCAGTTCCTATGATAACTATAGCAAAAGAAAAGGAAGAGGAAGAAATCACTAAATTAAAGGATATGATCCCTTTGGAACTTCATGATGTTCTTGACTTCTTCAGTAAAAAGAAAGCAGAGACTCTCCCTACACATAAATCCTATGATTGCTACATAGATCTAGAAACTGGAGCAAACTCTCATGCAGTAATATATATAAGCCTTGCAGGTACAGAAACTGAATTTTGAAGAAAAGAGTTGGATGTATATCTGACCAATGGTTTTCATCACCATTGTCAATCTCCAGTATCATCACCTTGATTTTTCATCTAAAAAAGGATGGAGATCTTCACACCTTCATAAACGACAGATTTAAATTTAGTCACCATCAAGGATTGATATCATTGGGCTCGATTCATAGAACTAACTTAAGACAAAATCCTAAATGTACTACTTTTGTTATTCACAGAAGGCATTTAGTAGTAGTAAAGTTAGGATTTTGTCTTAAGTCTGTCTTAAGTCTGTCCTAAGTCTGCCCTAAGTTTGTCTTAAGTCTGTCTTAAGTCTGTCCTAAGTTTGTCTTAAGTTTGTCTTAAGACTGTCTTTTGAGTCTGTCTTAAGTCTGTCTTAAGTCAAACTTAAGTCAAACTTAAGACAAAATCCTAACTTTACTACTACTAAATGCCTTCTGTGAATACCAAAAGTAGCAGGATGAGCTTAAGACAGACTTAAGATAGATTTAAGACAGACTTAAGACAGACTTAAGACAGACTTAAGACAAACCTAGGACAGATTTAAGACAGACTTAAGACAGACTTAAGACAAAATCCTAAATTTACTACTACTAAAGGCCTTCTTTGAATACCTAGGATGCTTGATTCCGGTCCAGGAAAGACATGGCTTGGCAGTTCGAGCTGGACTGTTCCCATGAAGCACAGGGTCAAGGCTGATTTGCATATGGTCATGTCTGAACTGGGGTGGTGTGGAGTGCAAGAAAACTATGGATTTAGGCCCAGATCTCTGTACTGGGGTGAATGTATAACATTGTTCTACATTCTGTCCATCAATTGGGTCTGGGACTTAATACATTCCATCCAACCGGACATATGTTTCCTGGTGGAAACCTGGTTAAAACCCCACACTATCACAGCTATAGCTATGGGAATTCCCTCCGGATATAAGATCAAACATCTAGACAGAGATATCAAAACAGGAGGCGGATTGGCAATAATACACAGGGACCATATACAACTTACCATCATTGAACAACACTCGAACTCGCAGCTAGAAACTCTGCTTTTCAAAATTTCGTTAACAAATCATCTCACTTGGAAAGGGGCCTTGGTCTATCGCCCCCCAGGATCAAACCCTAATTTTGCACTCACGCTCCTAGAAATATTAGCCCCGCATATAAAATCTAAAGAAGATTTCTTGCTTCTAGGTGATTTTAATATACATGTAGACCGACCTATGTTGACCGAATCTATGGCTCTAATTACTGATCTCTCAAACCTGGGCTTAGAACTAAAAAATCAAGGACCCACTCACATAGGAGGACACATGCTTGATTTAATTTTCTCTAACTTTACCAAAATAATCTGCTCACCGGCTAAAAATATATTATGGACAGATCACTCTCTGTTGGAATTCACGCTAATAACACCAGTGAGACCCATAAAAAATGCACCCCCTCCCCCCTCCTGGAGGCGCCAATGGCATAAAGTTAATGCCAATACAGCTCAAGAAGCATGGACAGATCCCAACCTTTTGGAATCCGATACAGCAGATATAGCTTTGGCCAAGCTGAATAAATCTATTAAAAAAGCCATCGACACTATAGCTCCCCTAAAAAGACATAAACAACACCCAGTGTCAAAACAAGAAAAATGGTATACGAAGGAATTGAGAGCAGAGAAACAAAAATGCAGACGAGCTGAGAAAGCATGGAGGAAAACTAAATCTGAAAATAGCCGTACAACTTTTCTAAATGCTCAATCAGATTACTACAAAAACATAAAGTTGGCTAGAAAACAACAACTAACTCTACAAATTGCAGAAGCGGGCAATAGCTCTAAGGAACTCTTTGACATTCTGCAAAACTTCATAAAACCCACGGCATGTGAAAGCTCGGATGACTTTTCGCAGGATTTGTGTGATAAAGTCTCTTTATTTTTTGAAGATAAAATCAACACCATCTATGGATCTATCTATAGTAGCAGCCAACAATATTAACAAAAATATCACCAAAACTTGCTTCACCATGACCCCTACCATATATAATAAACCCTCTCTGACGTCCTTCCCTCCCATTAACCACACAGAGCTTCTTACCCTCTGCAACCATATAAAAACAGGATCCCCTAATGATTTCATCCCAGCTAAAATGGTTGGCCCTTTGATCCCTTTATTAGGTCCTCACATTCTTGAAGTGGTCAACACCTCCCTTAGGACAGGCCAGGTCCCGGCAGACTGGAAAAAGGCAGTAGTGAACCCGATAAGAAAAAAGGCATCATCTCCCTGGACAGACCTATCCAACCTACGTCCCATCTCTCTCCTACCTTACTTGGGCAAGATCACGGAGAAGCACGTGAACACCTATCTCTCTCAACATCTTGAAGCGACGGAAGGCCTGGACTACTCTCAATCTGGGTTCAGGCCGAACCACAGCACAGAATCAGCACTTCAAACAGTGACCAACAACATCAAAATGGCACTGGATGATGGTTGCTCGACGATTCTGGTGCTGCTGGATCTCTCCGCCGCTTTTGATACGGTGTCTCACAAGGTGCTTCTCCATCGCCTAAAGGAGGTGGGAATAGAGGGAGAGGCTTTGGCGTGGTTGGAGAGCTTCCTGTCCGGGCGTTCCCAAGAGGTTAGGCTGGGCTCCCATAAATCCACTCATAGGGAGCTCAATAAGGGAGTGCCACAGGGCTCCTGTTTGAGCCCCACACTTTTCAACATATATGTGGCCCCCCTTGCCAACCTAGCAAGATCTTTCGGGTTCACCCCCGTGTCGTATGCTGACGACACTCAACTCCTTTTTCCCTTCAAAAATCTCACACCTGCAATTAAAAGATCTTTTGCAGATGGCATGAGAGCCATTGCAGACTGGATGTCATCAAACTGTCTGCAGTGCAATGTCGGGAAGACCGAAGTTATGCTGTTCGGTCAAGCGGCGGCACATTGGTCATCAGACTGGTGGCCCCAAGAACTAGGTCCTGTCCCCATCCCTAAAAGCAAGGTCAGAAACTTGGGAGTGTTATTTGACCAACAACTCACTTTCAAGGATCATGTCAATCAAGTAGCCGGTACCTGTTTCCGGGCTATAGGGATGCTAAGACGTGTCTTCCCCTACCTACCGGACCACCACAGAAAAACTCTGGTACAGGCTCTTGTTATCAGTAGGGTAGATTACTGCAATGGATTGCTCCGTGGAGCTAACGAGGAACAAATCAAGAAATTGCAGGTTATTCAAAATACAGCAGCAAGGATAGTCATGAATGCTCCACCAAGAACACCATCCTGCCCCCTACTGACTCAACTTCACTGGCTTCCTGTAAAGAAGCGAGTTCAGTTCAAGACTCTGTGCACCATACACAAGAGCCTAACAGGGACGGGCCCAAAGTATTTCAATGACATCTTTCAGCCCTACATCCCAGGACGCTCTCTCCGCTCCAGCAATCAGCAACTACTGAAGGTACCTAGAGTTAAGAAAACCAGGCAAGGTGGTCGTGCGCTGGCTCACACCGGACCCACACTCTGGAACTCATTGCCGCCGGAACTGAGGTCCATCACTAATCACATGATGTTTAGGAGAAGACTAAAAACCCACCTGTTTCCCAGCAACTAACGCTCATATAACTTTCGAATACACTTCTTATCTCACTTCCATCTGCAGTTATAGCGCGGAGATACCCCTTCGGGGGTCTAGTCTGGCGCTTTATAAGCATATAAAATAAAATAAATAAAATAAATTGCTGTTTTTGCTTCTTTGAATACCAAAAGTAGTGAGTTTAGGATTTTGTCATAAGTTAGTTCTGTGAATCAGGCCCATTATGATTAATTTCAGTGATATTAGATCAGTTAAAGCCGATTAGAGTATTCACTATGATTGACTCATATGGGGCGTATAATTGTGTGTAGGTACACAAAGGTGATGAATGCAAAACAGATTTTATGAACCAAGTTTGGATTGTATGAATATCAAGGGGGAACAGCCATGACAACGCGGGGATTACCCTGCAATGCCAATACAACGCAGGGATTACAATGAAAGTCGTTACAACGACTTTCGATGAAGGGCGCTGTTGGATAGGGAATAGTTAAATTTTTTATCCAACACCTTCCCTACTGTCAACGTGGGCTGGAGTTGGAATAGAAAATTAAACTATTCAACTATCCAGCGCCCTCCAGCGAAAGTCGTTGTAACGACTTTCGTTGTAATCCCCGCGTTGTAATGGCATGCCGGGTAAAAGCCTGCGATGCAATGCCATACAAGCATATCAAGTAATGGCATTCGTTCTTAGTAATGCACCAGCAGATTTTTGTTTTTCTATAAATAACTTTCTTAGGGAATACATTGATATCTTTGTTATATCCCATTTAGATGATATCCTGGTCTTTTCTGACCATCTTGAAGATCATGTATTGCATGTCAAAAAACTGATGCCGAAATTGCGAGAAAACCAACTGAATGCAAATGTTGAAAAATGTTCCTTTAATGCTAACACTGTAAAACGTTTGGTATTTAAACTATCACCAGAAGGACTAATGATGGATCAGAAAATGGTACACACAGTTCAAGACTGGTGTACCCCCAACTCTGTGACAGATGTACAAAGTTTTCGACAATTATCAATTTTTTATGGATGGTTCATTCTAGGCATTTCCAAGATAATTGCACCTATTATTGTTTATTAAGAAAGAAGTAACTTTCCTTTGGTCTCCTGAAACGGAAGTAACATTTGTGGAATTGAGAAAGAAAAGGCTTCCATTCTGCATCATCCAGACATTAATCTTCCTTTTTTGTTGACGTGGAAGCCATTGACAGGTCAAATGCGTCTAGCAGCTTACTTTTCAAGGAATCTAATTATTGCTGAATGTAATTATTCTATAACAGAAAAATAACTCTAAGCCATTAAATCAGCTTTCACAGAATGGAGATATTTCCTATTTGGATCAAAGACACCAGTCACTGTGTTAACTGATTACAGAAATATTTTTAAAATCAGCAAAGATCCTAACTTCAAGAAAGTTGAGATAGTCAAATTTGTTTGACCCAATGTAATTTTATAATATATTATCATCCAGGAACCATGAATGGAAAAGTAGATGCTCTATCACAAGCTTACGATCTTAAAGAATCATCTCAAATTAACACTTTTAAGCCCATAATTAAGGAGAGTAAATTTGTAATGTTAACACAATCAGTCACTGAACAGATTAAGAGCAAATGGTCTGAAGAATGAAAATGGATTAAGGAAGAAGAAATGCGTTACTTACCTGTAACTGCAGTTATCCAGTATTGGTATCTTACATAGATTCACATGCCGGAATCATTCCCCGTCGTGGGGGTGGGAGTCCCCGGTACGTAAAAAGAGTAATGTCATATAGACATATACATAGTAATAGGCCATAGGCCTCTCATTAGTAACATATCCATGTCCTTTTGTAAAAAGGACCAAACTTTGGCCAAGAGCCAATCAGCTATCACCACCCTCTAGAACCTTCCTGGAAGGAGCCCTAGTCCCTCAGATTTTCGTAAGCACAGTGCTAAGTAGTACCTACTGAGAGAACCAAGGTGAGCCCTTCCAGGGGAGGTGGGTGGGTTGCATGTGAATCTATGAAAGATACCAATACTGGATAACTGCAGTTAAAGGTAAGTAAAGCATTTCTTATTCAGTATTAGGGGTATATTTCGTAGATTCACATGCCTTAATCAGAGTAGCAAGCAATCACCAGCACATTTCGAATGGTACAACATGTAAAATCACTTGATAATAACATAGCAATTGTGAAATATAAAAAGTACCATGGTTTGGTGGGTACTCCAACTTGTTCAATTCGGACACTCTCTGGAGTTCGTGGAAACTCCACCTCAAAATCCGCCACGCCCAATGCTACACAAGAATCTACACCTGCGGCAATTGGAGCTCTCACTAATGCTCCAGAAAGGAGCGTTAGAAAGAGTCCCCCGTGGTCAGAAGGGCAAGGGGTTCTACTCCCGATTCTTCTTAATTCGAAAGAAAGAGAAAAAATGGAGGCCTATATTGGACTTAAGAGATCTCAACAAATACCTAAAAAAACAGTCATTCCGTATGGTGTCCATCCAGGAGGTACTGCAACTCCTCAATGCGAACGACTTCATGGTGTCTTTAGAGATGAGCCTCAGAGATGAGCACTCCCAGGCTTTTCACGGAGCTGACCAGGCGAGGGGGGACGCCAAGAGAAGGGGGCCAGTAATTATCATCCCATGGATTGGTGGGACCACCCACCAGAACAAGTTCCGTCTTAGACGGATTCAGCTTGAGCTGGCTGTGAGCCATCCAGTCGGAGATGTATAACATTGTGGTTTGGAAATTAGTGCGGGAGGAAGGTGAGGTGTCCAAAGGAAAAATCAATTGCAGATCGTCTGCATAATTATATATAGTGGCAGGGGAGTGACGAAGAGAGACCATAAGTGGTTGCATGTATAAATTGAAGAGAAGAGGGGAAAGAGACGAACCCTGGGGGACACCACAAGAGAGGGGGGAAAAAGGAGCAGAGAAGGTGGAAAGGTGGACTGCCTGGGAGCGGCCTTGCAAAAAAGATCGAACCCAGTCGAGGGCAACGCCCTGGATGCCGGCGTTGTTGACACGGTCGATCAGTATAGTGTGATCGACCGTGTCAAAAGCCGCCGACAGGTCCAACAGTACAAGGGCTTGAGAAATGTTGTTATCAGCTCCTGTTCTAAGAATGTCCATGACAGCCGCAATCACCATCTCTGTGGAATGGAGGGGGTGGAAACCAGCCTGTTGGGGGTCCAAGAAAAAAGAAGTCTCCATGAAAGTGCTCAGACACCTAGTTACTTAGGTCTCTAAGATCTTTCCCAAGAAAGGGAGAAGGGAAATGGGTCTGTAATTGCTCAGCACAAGTGGGTCTGCGTTGGGCTTTTTCAGGATGGGTAACACCACGGCCTGCTTGAAGGATTCTGGGACAACTCCTGAGGCTAAGGAGGAGTTGAGGAGAGCCAAGGCAGGATCAGGGCAGGTCATAAAGATTTCTTTGAGAATGTGTGGGGGGCAGCAGTCCTTGGGAGACCCGGAACTGACTTTGTGAAGGAATTTGAATTTAAATTTGAATTTAAAGGGATTTGTATAGCGCTCGTACACGTGGCGGTTTTTTGGCGCTAACTGGCAACTACTACTCGGCGGGTCGGAAAGGGGGAAAAGTGAGCATTCAAGATGGGAAGGCTTGGGTGAAGATGAAAGTCTTAAGGTCTCTGCGAAAGAGGGGGTACTGGGTGCAGGTTCTGAGGGACAATGGGAGAGAGTTCCAAAAAGCTGGTCCCGTGGTTGCAAACTTGGATCCACTCCACTTCTTCCGTTTGAAGCGGGGAACCAAGAGAAGGTGGTGGGAGGAGGATCGGAGGTCTCGTTAGGGAGTGTAGGTTTGAATGGCCGAGTTGATGAAGGAAGGGGGAGAACCTGTCCGGGCTTTAAAAATGGTGCAGCCGAGCTTGAATAAGACGCGCTGCTGGACAGGGAGCCAGTGCAGGGAAAAGAGGAGAGGAGTTACATGATGTGATTTGGAAAGGTTAAAAACCAGCCGAGCGGCCTGGTTTTGAACCAGCTGGAGACGCCTGATAAGGTAGTCGGGCATGCCATGGTAGAGGACATTGCCATAATCTAGGCGGGATGTTACCATGGCCAGAAGAATTAGTTTGAGCGCGTCTGGGGCGAAAAATCGTGAGACTCTGCGGATAGTCCTGAGTGAGAGAAAGGCTGAGGAAACCACAGCAGAAACTTGAGAATGTAGGGAAAGTTGGTTATTGATTTTGAAACAAAGGGTTTTGACAGAGGATACAGGAGTGGGTGGGGGACCTAATGAGGGGGGCCAGAAGGAGGAGGACCAGGGACTGGAACAACCACCTGTCAACACCAACTCCGTTTTATCGGGGTTGAGTTTCAGCTGGTTGAAATTCATCCAGTCCTGGATGAAGGTCATGATGGACTGAACTTTAGACATAGACTCAGGGGAAGAGGAAAGGGAGAAAATGAGCTGGAGATCATCTGCATAGTTGTACACAGAGACCTCCAGTTGCTGTAAAGCAAAGATAAGGGGGGCGATGTAAAGATTAAATAATAGGGGGATAAAGAGGAACCCTGGGGGACACCACATTGGATGGGTAGAAATTCCGCAGAGAACTCTCCCAGACGAACCGCCTGAGTCCGGCCGCTCAAGAAGGAGGATAGCCATAGTAGGGCTGTTCCTCTGATTCCCGCCGCCTCGACACGTGAAAGTAAGATGGTATGGTCCACCGTGTCGAATGCGGCGGAAAGATCTAAGAGGATCAAGGCCTGATGTTGATTGGTGTCCATTCCTTGTCGGAGGTTGTCCAGAACCGATGTTATAACGGACTCAGTTGAGTGGGCCGGGCGGAAGCCGGCCTGTCTTGAGGCCAAAACACCATGACTTTCCACGAACTCACTCAGGGTTTTTACCACGTGTCGTTCCAATACCTTTGCCAGGAAAGGCAAGAGGGAGATTGGGCGGTAGTTGACTGGGTCGGAGGTATCCGCTCCAGGTTTTTTTAGGATCGGAACGATCACTGCCGATTTGAGTGCAGGGGTAACGATGCCCTGAGCCAGTGAGCTATTGAGGAGCACTAAAGGTGGTGAGGGGCAGAAGGTGTAGATCTGCTTTAGGATGTAGGCAGGGCAGGGGTCCAGTGGGGAGCCGGACTTGACCAACGGAAGAATGGAGAGAAATGAGTCGGTCGATAGGGGGGGAATTGAATCCAGATGTGCAGTGACTGGAGGACGGCGGGGGTCAGTGAAGGTCGGGGATGGAGGAGGAATTTTAATTTTGCTGATTTTGTCTAGGAAAAAGTGATTGAGGGAATCGCATAGTGTTTGAGAGGGTGATGGTTTAAGTGAAGCTCTATCGGAAAAGGCGAGGTCTTGGACGATAGAGAAGATTTCTCTTGGCCGGTTCTCCGCGAGTTGGATTTTAGAGGAGAAATAGTTTTTCTTTGTGTCTAGTATGGCTTTCTTATACTGAGTGCGAAGTTCAGTATACCGGGTTTCAGCGATAGGGCAGTAGTTTCGTCTCCATTGTCGTTCAGCTTGGCGGAGAGTGAGTTTTTGAATCTTTAGATCGTCTGAGAACCAGCGGTTTGCATCTTTAGGGCGTTTGGTTGTGATGCGTTTTAGAGGGGCGATGGTATCGCACCCGGCCCGCAGCCAATTGGTAATAGCGTCTACCTGACCAGAGGAGGGCAGCGCAGTCAGATCGGGGCTGGAAGAAGAGAGGAGGGTCGATAGGGCTTCGATATCAACGCTATTCCATGAGCGCGCCCAGACATTCCTCGCAGGAGCGGGCTTAGGTGGTGGAACGGGGGATAGGGAAAAGGTGATCAGTGAGTGATCCGACCATGGACATGGGGAAATAGAAAGAGAACTGACCGGGCAATCACGTTGCCAGATTTGGTCCAGGATGTGTCCCAACCTGTGTGTGGGAGCATTGACGACTGATGTAAAGTTGAGCGACTGAAGAGAGTCTGAGAATTCCTTGGACGTGGCGCATTCCGCGGAGTCGGAGGGCCAGAAATTAGAATCTCCCAGAACAATGATAGAGGAGTGGTTAACAACCAAAGTCGCCATTAGGTCTTGAAAACAGGGGAGGAACGTTTGAGGGGAGGACGGGGGTCGGTACACAAGGACACAAGTAAGAGGGGGAGTAAAGGAAAGAGATCGAACCACTAAACAGTCTGAAATTCCCATGGAGGGGGAGACTAGAGGTTGGAAAGTGAATTCCTTACGGGCGATTAGGGCGACCCCTCCACCAGGCCTGCCCGAGGAGCGGTCGGCTCGAATGGCATAATAGGTAGGGGGGAGTATCGCCAGCAGGGAGGGAAGAGAACTGTCCGAGAACCAGGTCTCGGTAAGAAATAATAAGTCAGGTTTATGGGATTCCAGTAGGGTGAAAAGATGGAGCTGGTGTTTTACTGCCGATCTTGTGTTTAAGTATATAGCAGTTATTGATGTGGGGGGGAGGGCGTCTGGGAGCGAATTAGAGGAGCTGGTATTTAGGGGCGTGGACAAGATGTTGGTATGGACTGAATTATGTGAAGTTAGTAGTCCAAGATTATAGATGCGAGCTAAGATAGCGGCAGGTAGAGTCCACTTGCCTTGATGAGCGGTGAGTTGCGAGTGGGAATATTGAATGCGAGGAGCAGGGTGTATGGCCTCTGGTCTCGGTCGGTCGCGGACGGGCGCAGACGGGCTTTCCTTAGGCGCGCCTTCGGCGCGCAATCGACGCGCCCGCTGCGCTCGTCCGCTGCGCTTCCTGGGGAGGCACATACTTATGGGATAGTGAGTAGATGGGCGTGGCCTCCAAGGGGGGCGTGGCCTATCGATCGGCCGAGGCGTTGGCAAGCGTTTTGCAGGCCGGTTTCTGGTCAGCGGAGGGTCCGCTTGTGAATAACAGAGGCTTGGGGTGAGTGAAGTTCAATTAAAAGCACAAAATAACATAAGAGTACAATTTTAAAAATGGAGCGCTCTCCCGGCTTTCCGCCTCAGGAGCAGCGTGTTATCAGGTGGAGACGCTAGTGATCAGCGTCTCTTTTATGCTGTGGGCGGTGGGCGTGGCCTCCAAGGGGGCGTGGCCTATCGATCGGCCGAGGCGTTGGCAAGCGTTTTGCACGCCGGTTTCTGGTCAGCGGAGGGACCGCTTGTGAATAACAGAGGCTTGGGGTGAGTGAAGTTCAATTAAAAGCACAAAATAACATAAGAGTACAATTTTAAAAATGGAGCGCTCTCCCGGCTTTCCGCCTCAGGAGCAGCGTGTTATCAGGTGGAGACGCTAGTGATCAGCGTCTCATTTATGCTGTGGGCGGTGGGCGTGGCCTCCAAGGGGGGCGTGGCCTATCGATCGGCCGAGGCGTTGGCAAGCGTTTTGCACGCCGGTTTCTGGTCAGCGGAGGGTCCGCTTGTGAATAACAGAGGCTTGGGGTGAGTGAAGTTCAATTAAAAAAGGAGACTGTGGAATTCAGTAATGGAGATGGGAGGAAAAGTATGGAATTTCTGAGGATTTTCAGAGGGGAGGGAAAATGATTGGGAAGGGGAAGGTGGAGAGATATTGTTTTTAATTGTGGAGATTTTGTCTTGAAAGAAAGCATTGAGCTCGTCACACAAGGCCTGGGTGGGCACGGGGGGGAGAGTGATGCGGTCGGGAAGGGAAAGCTCATTGACGATCGAGAAGATGTCTTTGGCTTTTGAGGCCGACCCCAAGATTTTGCGGGAGAAGTAGGATGTTTTTGCCTCTAGTATGGAGGATTTATATTTATTAAGTAGGGTCGTGAATTCTGTCTTGAGTAAGGGGTCATACTTATGGCGCCAACGACGTTCGGCTTGGCGGAGGGCCAGTTTGTCGAGTTTAAGCTGGTCAGTAAACCATCGCTGGACGTCGTGGGGACGCAAGACTTTTATGGTTTTTAGAGGAGCTACAGTGTCGGCGGCAGCCTTCAGCCAGTGCTCGAGAGTAGAGGATTGGTGGGAAACTGATTCAGAAGTTGGTGGAACTGAAGCTGCCAGAAGAGAATGAAGTTCAGTCAAATTGGCATTCTTCCAATTGCGGGCCGTGATGCTAGCAGGGAGCGGAGGGCGGTGAAAGCTAGGAAGGTCAACAGAAAAGGAGATGAAGAAGTGGTCGGACCAAGAGCAAGGGGTGATCAGTGGAGGCGAGGTGTCTAGGTTAGCCGTCCAGACCTGATCTAGTATATGGCCCTTGCAGTGGGTAGGAGTGGAAATCAATTGCTGACAGTTCATGCTAGTAAGAGTTTCTGAGAACTGCTCAGACAGTCGGCTTTCTTGAGGGTCGGTAGGCCAATAATTAAAGTCGCCCAGGATGATGATTTTGGAATGATTGATGAGAAGCTGGGAGACAAGGTCCCCGACTAGTTGAGGGAAAGAAGGCATGTAGGTAGGGGGTCTGTACATGAGAACACAAACAAGGGAGGTCTTGGTCGAACGAAGCTGGATGACAAGAGTTTGAGTGTTAGGAATGGGAGTGCAGTCTAAGGTGGAAAAGACGTGTTCTTTACGAATAATGGCTGCAACTCCACCACCAGCTTGTCCCCCAGAACGGTTAACTTGTAAAATATAGTAACCGTTGGGGGTAGCGGCCAGGATATCAGGTACAGAATCATCTGTCAGTCAGGTCTCGGACAAGAAAAGGATATCTACGTTAGTATCATCGAGTAGGCGGTGGATCTCTAATTGGTGTTTCACCATGGAACGCGTATTGAGGTAGAGGATGGTTAGAACACAGGTGGCAGGTGTAGAACAGGGGGAGTTAAGGGGTGCGGGGGAAGGAACAAGTCCGGGCAAGGGAGGAGTGACCGTGCAAGGGGTGGTAGAAATGCCGCACTCCTGGGCCCTCCTGATGGCGTCGGGCGGCAGAGGGACTGCATGTTGCAGGATACATAAGTCCGTTGACGAGTACATAAAAGTTTGGGCAGGGTGTAAGGCCGCAGGTCGCGGCCGGCCGCGGACGGGCGCAGACGGGCTGGACTTTGGCTCGACTTCGGCGCGAAGTCGGCGCTCCCGCTGCGCTCGTCCGCTGCGCTTCCGCCATACCGTCATTTTATGTGATTCTACATTTAACCACTAGACCGCTAACCTGCGCTGGGTGAGGCAGGGCCGAAGTGGTGAAGAGAAGGCGGGGAATGGCGCTCTACAGTTCGACCCTCCGCACAAACGGCACTCAGCCGGGGCGGAACGGGGTCTGGAGCGTAAGTGAAACAGGTGAGATCTCTCACTGATAGCAATAACAAAGAGCTAAATTGCAGTTTTTAAAAGTAGCAGTAAATTAAAATTACACAGCAATAAATGCGGAGAGCCGCGTTAAAAAGCTATTAGTCAGCTTAACAGTATTCAGCAAGTCCACTTGCTGTAAAACTAGCTCTACCAGACTTCACAGAGATGCATCAGTTTTTTCACGTATCACTAATTAAACCAGTGAAACATGGTACTCGACTTTGCCAACCTCCTCTTCCTATAGTGCAAGGCTCTGATATTGAATATGAAGTGCATTCTACTGTGGATTCTCTATATGCAAAAGCAAATTCCAATATGTAATTAATTGGAAGGGTTATAGGCATGTGGAACATTCATGGGAATTTGCAGGATATCTTCATGCTCCCCAGTTAGTAAAGAAAGTCCATAAATCATACCCTGAGAACAGAGCAAAGGAAAGGGGGGGGGGGGGTTACTGTCAGTATTGTTCATAAAAATGCAAAGTTGTACATTGTGGTTGTCACAAGAAATAATCACACTAAATAGTTAAATTAAAGTCTATATAAAAATAATGGAGGTTTTGTGACTTTGATAATATTAAAGTTGATTTCCTTAATAACATGTGGCAGGGAATATTTTCAGTATGTCATGCCTAAGATTCCTCACCTTTCTACGCTTGATTTTTTCCTGTTTCTGCAACTTGACTTTTATTCCATCTGTGCAATGGCCGGTAATAAAGTTCCTCTTGGCAGTAGCATACATCCTAACCAACTTAGAACAGCAGACCTTATGGGGAGAATTTGAGGTTGGTGAGGAACTGCAACGAAATAGACCAAGTGGTAGAAGACCAGATTCAGATATGGGGGTATTCCACACAGCGAATCACCGAGGCCAGGTGGAACGCAAATCAGACCAAGCTTAAGAATCTTTGTCCAACAGCAAGAGTGTGAGAAATAGCAAACCAGTATTTAGGTTATTTACAACCTTCTCTGTTGAAGAAGGTACCATTAGAAAATCCTCCAGAAATGCTGGTATTTAGTCAAAATAATCCAATCATTTGAAAATGGTCTCAAAGACACCCAGGGCCTCATTTATGAGGTTTTGCCATAGGGCAGTGCTGCAGGTCTTCCTTTTGTGCTGCCCTACGGCAAATGAAAAGGGCAGGAATGTGCACCTTATCTATCAGATACTGCGCATTCCTTTTTTTTTTTGTCCTTATTCTGCCAATTCACTTGTTGGATATACTCCCTTATCATTTCTGGAAAAACTAGCCGGGTTGGAGTCCTTCTACTCAAGAGTAAAAGCTGATTCCTCTTTCACCCTTCACCGGTGTGCCCGTAACACAGAAGGGGACAGGACCAACAGCTAACCATTGGCTTAATCATTGGACCCCAGGTTTTGAATCCAGTCCACCATCTTAATCCATACTTTTCCTCGGCTACTGGGATGACACGCTAAGTCCTGTTTACTTATGGTTACAATGTTCTTTTTGCACTCCAGAAAGGGCAGTGGAACACCCGATTTCCATTTTTTACAGATCTTCCGTCTTCCTAGTAGGATCACATAAAAAATTAATCTTGCAGCCAACCTGCTGATGCTGATGGCAATATCTTGACAAATTCCCAAAAATACAAGTAGGGGGCTTACCCTCACTGTGATACCAGTAACTTCCGTTAAAAATGTACACATCTCAAGCCAAAAAGTTGTGATCTCAGGGCATGTTAAAAACATATGACAATCATCAGCTGAGGGACCTCCACACCTTAGGCATGCATAGCGTATTCCTGAGAATATTTCTAACCTCGCTAGGGACCAATACACCCTATAGACGGTGAAGAGATGATTACGTTTTAAATAAGCTGGTTTAACTGTCTCTCTAAGCATCTCAAAGGAACCCAACCAAACCTCCCCCAAATTTATATTCACCATTTCATCACCCCAAAGTTTATGGATGTCTTTATCTAGGTCATCTTCAGGGTTTACCAAAGTGTGGTACCACAAAGCAACCTCCTTCTTAACAGAACCAGTTTTTGTTACTTGATTTCACCAAGAATCTTCATCTGGCTCATCCCAGTCTTGAGTTACCCACCACGCTGAGAGCTGATAATGCTTAAATCTAGTTAATTGACCCCCAGTTAGTAAGTTCAATGTTTGCCAACCGACTAACTCAGTTCCCAATATCAGGCCACCCCGGTGAATGATTCCTGGATTTTTCAAAGGGAGGCTAAGTGAATCTTTCAAACACTCCGAGGTCCCTGGTGCATCCCATATCAGGGCCCTCAATGAATAATAAGAAAACCCCAACTTTTTCCGAATAAAGACCCATACTTTTAGGACCTCCACTAGAATCTTCAATCTTACTTTCTTTTTAAACTTCGGGTCCCCAAACCTAAATAAAAATTAATTTTGCCCCAAAGAGATTTCCTATTGCTGAACTATCCGCTTTGTCTAGAAGCATCCGACTGTTCTTTAAAAAAAAGCATATCCATAGATCATCAAATCTTGTAGTGCAAGCCCACCCTTTTCCAACCTCCTCCTTAATTTTTTCCAAGATATGTGAGCCCTCTTCGAGGCCCAGATAAAGCTACTTATCCTTCCTTGTAGTTTAGCGATCTCCTTTTTATCAAATAATAATGGTATGGAATTAAAAAGAAAAGTGATTTTCGGCAAAACAATCATCTTAATAAGATTTAGTCAGCCATACAAGTTTAAAGGAAGGTTGGCCCACCTAACCAATACCTCCTGGCTTATCTTTTTTCAGTTCACAACCGTTACTTCCGCTAATTTCTGCGTGATTATAATGCCAAGGTAGTGCATGCACGATTTTGCCTGCAGGGTTTGCTTTGGTTGGTTCCATTCCATAATTTCTGTTTTATTTCAATTCACCCTGTATCCATAATCCTAGTATCTTTTCAAACACTTCTGATTTTGCCATTAGAGTGGGAATAACCCTATCGGGATTCAACATATAAAGTAAAAGGTTGTCAGCAAATAAAACTAATTTAATCTCAAAATGTCCATAGATGAAGGGGACAATGGTGGTATCCTCTCTAATCCATGCCACTAGCAGTTCAATATACAAATGAACCAACAGTGGGGACAGGGGAAAGGCCTGTCTTGTTCTGCACATTATATTGAACCAGTCAGTTAACTCTCCACTTACGAGGACCCTAGCTCTAGGCTGACGATAGAGGAGCTGCACAGCACTTATTATGTTTTAGGGAAATCCAAATATTTTTAGGGCCTTCCAGACATAGGGCCAATGAACCTGGTCGAAGGCTTTAGGAGCATCCACTGCCACTTCTGTTACGGGTAAATTGTAGGTTTTTGGTAAATCAACTACGCCTAGCATTAAAAAGGTTAGCTCATTTAACTGCCTCCCAGGGATAAAACCTCTCTGGTCCTTGTGTATAATACATTTTATGATCTTGGCTACCCTGGCAGCCAGAATCCCTGAGAAAACCTTATAATCTGTATTCAACAGTGATATAGGGGATGTACGTCATTACGACGCACACGTTTACAACGCGTTCCATTACAACGCGGTCGTAACAACGCAAGTCGTTACAACGACTTGCGTTGGGGGGCGCAAATTAAAAATTTTTAATTTACTATTCCAACACCAGATAGTAGGGAAGGTGTTGGGATAGTAAATTAAATGATTTACTATCCTTGAGCGCCCCCCAGCACAATTCGTTGTAACAACTTTCGTTGTTATGACCGCGTCGTAATGGAACGGCGTTGTAATGGTTGCGTTGTAAACGTCGCATACCGATGTAGGCCTATAAGAGTCTACCACAAAAGGGTCTTTGTTAGGTTTCAGAATTAACGTTACCGTTGCCTCAGCCCAACTCAAAGGAGGATCTTCCCATGCTATCAATATTACATTAAAGAGCTCTTTAAGCACTGGTACTATGATTTCAAGGAAACTAAGATAGATCTCAGTTGTGAGGCCATCTGGCCCGGCCGCCTTCCCTTTAGCCATCTTTCTCAACTGTATTTGAATCTCCTCCTGTGTTATCTTAGCCGCTAGGGACCCCCTCAGGTCTTCACTTAAATTCGGGAGTTCTATATCTTTAAAAAGCGCTCGATGTTATCTCTCCCAGGGGAGATGTCGTTTTTATACACTTGACTCATATATCTACAAACTTTCAGACCAATTTTTGCATTAGTGTCAACTATGTCTCCTGTCGTGGACTCTCTAAGACTGCTGATTTGATTGCGCACTTTATCTACCTTGGCTTTCCATGCCAAAAGAGAGCCACTCTTCTCCACGTATGCAAAATGCTGCAGTTTTCTAACCTTCCATCTATCCGACAAAACCTTGTTGATGGCTCCTTGGTATTCTGCTTGCAACTGTTCTAATTGCTTTGTAAGCAAGGCCTCCTTGCTAAAACGCTCTAGTGATGCCTTTTGTAGCTCCTGCTCTTTACTTTTGATGGTTTTAAGGAGCCTTTCTTCCTGATGCCTCATACTACGTTTTTTTACCTACCATAATTGTAGTACCTATTGATCTTAAAAAAAGCCTTGAAGGAGTTCCATATAGATTGAACTTTAGCTGACCCATTATTAGCTTCAAAGAAAACTGCTACCTCTTCTCTCATCTTAAACATAACCCCTTCATCTAGCACGACTGTCCTGTCCAAGGTCACCTGAATATACCCCTCTTATCCTGGAGCCTTAATGAAAGGAAAACAGCCAAGTGATCTGAAAGTATAGCAGGTATATGCTTGATTGTTTCTACCCCTGTTAACAACCCGCGATCTAGTAAAAAATAATCAATATGTGAGTGGTGGCCATATTTTTTGCTAAAAAAGGTAAAATCCCTCTTGTCCCTCATCTTATTTCTCCAGATATCAACTAGCTTTAATTAATTAATCAAATATTTGAGCAATGCAGTTGTTTTTGGTGGGGTAACATTTTTAGCTTTGGAGGTTCAATCCAGTTCCTTGCTTAAGACTATATTACAGTCCCCTCCAAGTATCATGGGGGCATTTGATGCCAATAAGCAAGATTTCAATTTAATTAATGCATACAGATTGTACTTGTTCGGCCCGTAGTAACTAGAAACCACTACAGAGATTCCTTGAGTTTTTATCTTGACTGATACCCACCTCCCAGAGGAATCTGACTGTTAGCTTTCCAATATGATACCCAAATTACTTCTTATAAGGATTGCTAAACCCCTCGTATTCCCTCTTTGATGTGAACAAGCAATGTCCTGAACCCAAGCCCCTTTTTTAAACGCACTTTTACATTCATTTTTTATCAGTTTCATAAGTCTTTATTTCGATTTTTACATCATAAAAGACAAACTACATAAAAACAGTAAAACCAATTAGAATTAAAACACCATATTTCTTTACAACAATTCATCAATTTAAAAACAGATTAAACAAACAATAATTTTAAAGACGCAGAATAAGAAATACCCATAGTTAAAATTGGTAATCAAGAAACATGTAGGTGTCTAGCTCTGATAACCCAGGCCCACTTAGGTACTTTGCTACTCCTATAACCACAATCTCTGAGGTATTAGTTCTTAAGTACCACAGTGCCTCTGCACTCCCACCAATATTCAGCTGACAACATATTGGCCTAATCCATCCTAGTGCCAATTATTTTCTCTTTCACATGATTTAGAGGTAGGGTAAGGAGGGCCTTCAGTTTATTAAAACACTGCTCGTGTAGGTCACTGATCTTGTGGACTGATTCCATATAAGAGGATAGATCATAAATGGCACTCAGAGTAGAGGAAACGTCTGAAGATATACCATCCAACAGAGCGGGATCCGCCATGACCCTACACCATTTGATCCTCCTTCTATCGTTGGTTAAGATAGCCTCAGAAGTAATACATGAAGCTACAGGAGTCCTGCCAAGACCATCAGAGAATTTCAAGCTTAAGGACAACGGGTTGTGGTCACTCTCAGGACGGGCCACGACTACCACGTCTTCCAGGAGGGTCCAATACTCCATTTTAACCAAAATGTAATCAATCCTACTTTGGCTAACCCCATTGTCAAAGGTAGGATGACCAGCTTTATCAGAAATCGTTCGACCATTGGCTGCTCTCAAACCCCACTCTAAGCACAGCCCTAACCAGTGCAAGGCAGCCTCTGTGGCCTTTTTGATAAGGTTCAGTGACAGATTCGGGATGTTCCACACAGCATCTTCCTCATACCACAAATCCTCGCCCTCACTCAGCAGGGGTTCGAAGGTGCAGTTTAAATCCCCCGCTATAAAAATTAGGTTATCTCTCCCAATTAATTCAAGGTAGGAGTCCAACTCATCTATAATTGCCAGGCTTCGCCCCCCTGGAAGACCACAAGCATATATATTAATAATAAAAATGTCCTGGTGATTTTCCCTACATAGCTTGATTTCCAAGATATTGGGATTGTTTACTGCAATTTCTATCGGTCTGTAGCCAATGGTCTGCCTAACCCAGATTACTAAACCCCCTGACGCTCTACCCTTGGTACCCTGGATTGCTGGTTTATAGAAATTAAGAAAGCCTGCACGAAAGATTGGTTTGGGAGCCCAGCTCTCTTGAAATATTAAAATATCAAAAGTATCTACGAAATCTGCCCAATCATCTGAGCCTATTCACCCCTTTAACCCCGCAATATTCCATGAAGCTATTTCGACTACCATATCCTGAATAAAAGAAGCATCTCGACTCGAAGCCCTCGATTCTCGTCTAGAAACCCCACCCTCAGTAGGCGGACAGTCAACCAGGGGGTTACCATCTGTAACACTCCCAGAGGCATCAACCACCTTCAGTTGTCTCCCCTCCTGACTGGCTAAACAAGCCAAGCTGGATAATCCAACTTCCCCATTTACAAAGTTGTCAGAATGACTCTCTCCACCTGATACTGGACGGAGTCAGTCAATACCCTCCAAACCAGAGAGTGATTGAAAGCAATTGAACAATTGGGGATTGAATGGGGTGTATGGGGTCATGTCAGCTGGAAATCTCCAATAAATTCTTCTCGACATTTGGGGGTTTGCAACGGGCACATTAATTCTTTTGGGATAAAAATAACTGAGACCCAATGACTGCACATCACCCATCTTACCAAATCTAGCTTCCCTGCGTATAAAGTCCACCACCCAAGGATCCCTAAAATTTACTATAATACAGTCCCCCTCCAGGTCCTTCGGACAGTGTCCCACCCAGTTTACTCTTCTGACACTCAGTATCTCCGTGGCAGAAGAGGGTGGGAGGGGTCTATTTTTGTTTAACCAAAAAACAACTTTATTTTTAAGATGCCCATAGGGTTCTGATATTTCTTCCCTGATGGTTGAGACACCTGTTAGGACAATCGTATAAGGAGTAGCCTCAGGAGGTAAGTTGGTGCAAGGGGGGGCCCTGTTTATTAACCTTCCGAGCTAGGGCGATGGAATTTTTGTCTTGACTCCCCGATGCTCTGCTGTTTGGCTTGGTCTGTGGGATCATTTTGGAACTATACTTCGCGGGGTTCAAAGCTTGGGCCATAGTGGCAGACTGGGTGCTAAGTTTTGTAACATCTTTCGCTCTCCCTCCCCTAGGTGTTACACCTACATAATTATTTATGGCAGGCCGGGTATTGGTTTGTGTGTCAGAAGCCTGAGGGGGCTGGTTAGATGTAACAACGACTCCCGGGGGTTTTTATATACTAGATGGAATAGAGGGTGTAACTTGAGCATTTACTAGCTTATTTAATATGCCAGTATTAACATTGACAAGGTTCTCCAAAAGATCCAGTTTTGAGTGCATAAGTCTAGTACGTTCCAATAGGGGAAGCATAAGTATTTTTACTAGTATTTCCATTTTGCTTAGAAGAGCATCATCTTTGCTATTACACTCTAGGCTAACAACCAAACTCCTATATGATACTTGAAGGGAAAGCGGGGAGCTGCTTGTGACCATTGGGGGCTGGGGGCAGGAAGTTATTTCTGGGGCAATGGGCTGGGGTATGCTATTTGTTTTAGGAATTTTGGAAGTACCCTCCTTCTGAGGGCCCTTCCTTCTCTTTCTCTTGCAGGGTATGTTCCTTTGGGGCTCTCCATTAGTAGAGTCTAGTTGTGTCGGACTAGCGATTAACACACTATCCCCAACCCCACTACAGATAAAAACACCAGATTGTGAGCCACCATCAGAAGAGTACAATAAAGATCCCTCGACCTCGGGGTGGACATCTACCACCACAGGGTTCAAAACCTGATTAGAACTCATGGTGGATGCGTGGGGGCTAACCACAGAAGCAATGCGACCTATAGAGGAGCGTTTCTCTGTAATAAGGTCAAGCGATAGCCGTTTCTCAGCAAAGGCTATCTCTTTTTCCAATATACCGGTCGCCTTGATTAAAAACGCGTCCAGGGGACCAGTTACCACCCCGCTAGAAGTCTGCAATTGCACTGATCGTTCTTTCCTCGAACGTAAAGGCATGATTTAAATGATAAGAGGGGCCAGGAGTTAATTTTTTTTTTTGACAAATGCCAAGGGTGGACGACAATACCTCCCTGCAAAAATAGTAAAGTACAGGATCGGCAGAACAAAAGGGGTGGCCCAACCCAACCTCAACTGACCTCGGACGACCTCAGACAGCCCGCCCTTTGCCCGGGCTTAGCCCCGGGCTATGTCCCGCGCGCATCCCGCGATGAGCGGTAAAAATGTCAGTTAAAACCCAAAAGAAGGCGGGGCACGCCCGGGAAGAGGCACCAGCTGTGGATGTAGCAGGAATGCTGGTCCTCGCAGTCCCGGGCTCCCTCTGTGGGTCCTATCGTTCAGGGTCCTCCACGGAATAGTAGCCTTCTGGCAGTCACAGCGAGGGAACAGCACGGGGTTAAACCAGCACCAGAGAAATTAACAAACTCCAAATTCATGCTGCGAACGGCTCCCGCGAAGCGGGGGCCGCGAGCAGTAAAGAGCCGGTGAAGGGAGGCGGGGCACACCCGGGAAGAGGCACCAGCTGTGGATGTAGCAGGAATGCTGGTCCTCGCAGTCCCGGGCTCCCGCTGTGGGTCCTAATGTTCAGGGTCCTCCACGGAATAGTAGCCTTCTGGCAGTCACGGCGAGGGAACAGCACGGGGTTAATCCAGCACCAGAGAAATTAACAAACTCCAAAGTCCTGCTGCGAGCGGCACGCCATTTTTTATCAAATGGGTTTCTTGCAATAAAATAATATTAGCCTCAGATTTCTTAAGAAATTCCATTATTCGAGCTAGCTTCCTCATGAATCTCAAGCCAATTACATTCTGATACTGCGCATTCCTGTCCTTTTCCCCTGCGTCGTCGCACAATGGGCTGCCGTGCGCCGACCCAAGCACATATGCACCATGGTGCTGGGATGAATATTTTTGTACAGGAAGGGAAACCTTCCAACACAAAAACAAGCACAAGAGGCATTTTCCTCTTTCTATGTGTGCCGCAGAATGCAGCACACATAGAAACAGGAAAAATTAGGAGAAATAAAGATATTTCTCCTTGCTGTGCCCTCCTTACGCTTCCCTTGGGGAGGCATACGTTTTTGACGCTGCCTAAGATTTACGATTGCTTGTAAATCTGAGGCAGTGTCAAAAAGCCATGGATGTTGCTCTGAACTCCCCCTGCATACCCTTTAATGCAGAAAACTATAAACGCAGCAGCATTATTAATTTTAAAAAAAGTGGCTTGGTGCTCCCGCCTAAAATTGGAACAGGCTACTGCGCCACGAAACGTCACAAAAAGGGATGTTCCAGCAGCGCAAGTGGGCTCATAAATGAGCCCCTACTATCAATTTCAGAAGAGCAAGAGCTGTGAAAGATACGTTAGTCCAAAGCAGCCCTGAATTGTTACATAGTGAAAGTTATCTGCAAACTAGTCAAGGATTAAAAAAATGTATCAAGTGCAGAGAATGCCAATATAGAGTGAACAAGACTGACTTTTTCTCATTTTAAAATCCTCCCAAAAAATCTGGAGATTTTCACTGTAAAAATGAAAATGTTGTTTATATTTTGATGTTTGTTCCCATGAAAGCAACTTATGAGGGTGGCACTGTTTTACTTGTACAGTAGAGGATACTCAAACATGTAAAAGTGATTAAAAGTAAGGTATAGAGTCCGTCTCCAAAGACGCGCGCCATGCGTGAAGGTTGTATTAAGGTAAGTTTATTAGAGACCAATAAAAAATATGTCTCTTTGTGAAAAGCCTGGGCCAACTGTTGTTGTATGCAATCTGGAGCCCATGGTTCCAAATGCCAGATTCCATCCAACCTCATTGGCCAGGATACAACACATCACCTATTGTTAACAATATTGAACAATAAAATATACAACATAAATGAAAATAAATGTCCACAACACTGTACAAGTTACAATGTCACATTAGATGCAATGATACATGGTAATTCAATTAAATCGAATAAAACATAGTAACATTTGTATGTCCACAAATGTTGCCACTAGCGTGCCATGTCATAATCTTTGCAACACACAGGTTTCATTTTTAACTTTTTACCTAAACTCCTTTTTAATGCATCTCCATCTTGATGAACATCAAAATCACAACTATACCCAAAACACTATTGGTATAGTTACCTTAGTTAGGCCACAAACATTTGGGTACCTTAGCAATCTTACTCATACTCCACACGTTTCCATCAGTCATCTCCACTACCTGATGCCCCATTCTGATTATTTTCATGGGAATAGAAAACTTGGATTCTCCAGATCTCACCAATCTTCCTTTTTTCACACACACCCATTCACCAACCTTAAATTGTTATATATGGTCTTTTTGTCCAAGCTGGACTCACTTTTATAATTTGACATCCATCTATGAACTGACCTTCTCGCCAAACCATCATCAACTTTCTTCCTCATATCCATCATCCTAATCTGTTTTAAATTACACACTTGCCTTCCTTCCTCTCAATTTCTCAAATGGAGACATATCTCACAATGATCTAGGTGTGACCCTATAATTCCATAATAAGTCTTTGAGAGCCTGATGACAAAACTTCATTAAGAAACTGTATCACAGCCTGAGAGTCAAAATGTTGAACCAATTCAACCTCTGGCCATTGTGATAACTGATCAATAAGAACAATGACAAAAACATGGGGAGTGCAATGTCAAGGGAAACCATTTCCCATACCTTACCAAGCCTAGAAATTGGAGCTTTCTCATTGTTGACACTCTTCTGTGTTTTGTCGCTGATGGCACATTCAATGCATGATCTAACTTTTGCCTCAATACATCTGTCAATGACCGGCTGCCAAAACTCACAAAAAACTTTTCTTTTCATGTTAGTCATGCCAGGATGATCCTCATGAGCCATGTCTAACACAAGTTGTCTCAAACCCTGAGGTACCACTAGCTGCTCTCCACAAAATAAAAGACCATCTAGTACTAATAGTTCATTTGCAATGTAAAAATAAGGTAACAAATCTTTATTCAACCATCTCTTTTCCGGCCATTGAGACTTATTATATTTTATGACCCTCTGATTTAACTCATCATCATAGCTGGCATTCCTCCATTGATCTTGCTTAATTCAGCCACTTGACACCTCACATATGGAGACAACCCTCTCCAGATCATCATCAATAATACTCAAGTCACCCTCCTCCTTAATCGGTAACCAGGGCAAACAATCCGCTAGAATGTTTCTGGCACCAGGAATGTATTCAACAATTAAATTCACCTTCTACAATTTGTATTTCCATCTGGCAATTCTGTCATCTGGCAAATCTGTGTGTTGCCTTGCCACACCCTTTTGTAGTTAGTAATTCCACCAAAGGACGGTGATCCGATCGTACTCTGAACTGAGTACCATATACATATTTATGAAAAAAATTAATTCCCCACGAACAAATCAAAGTTTCTTTTTCTGGCGAAGAGTATTTGAATTCCGCATCTCTTAATGGCCTTGTTGTGAATACAATGGTGACCAACCTGGCCTCATGGTTTTTCATTTATATGGCACCAACGCCCACATTACTTGCATCTGTAACAATAACCGATTCATATCGGGTGTCAAAAGTTGCCAAGGTAGGAGCAGAGGAAATTTCTTTTATTAAAGTTACAAATTCGGCAGCACACTCTTCATTCCAAATAAATTTGTTTTTTTCCCCCAGAGATTTCTCATGTTATTTGTCTTATCTGCAAACAATGGAACACACTTGGAATAATATTCTGCTCAGCCAAGAAATGATCTAAGCTTTTCTGTATTCTGAGGATCAGGAGCCTCCTCTATCTCCTTAACCAAGCTATGTTTCAGTAATGCGCTGTGTTTGCCGATGCTGTGTTCCAAATAGTTCACAGATTCCACTTCATCATCAATAATATTCTTGGCAATATGGAGTCAGTCTCCAAAGTCTCTTGGCACATGAGAAGCTTGTATTAAAGTAAGTTTATTAGAGACCAATAAACAGTATGACCCTTTGTGGAAAGCCTGGGTCAATTGTCGTTGTATGGAATCTGGAGCCCATAGTTCCACATGCCAGATTCCTTCCATCTTCATTAGCCAGGATACAATATAAGGATAAGAAAAAGCCAGTGGCTTGCCACTTTGAGGAGGTGCACAAGAGTAATGATAAGGAGTTACAGTATTATGTGATTGATTCAGTCCTAAGCAACATTAGAGGAAGGGACAGAGAAAACAGCTAAGGCGACTAGAATCACAATATATATTTTAGCTCAACATCAAGACGCCAGCAGGCCTCATAATAGAAGAAAAGTTGTACACTCATTTTTAGTGTTTGATTTCCATCAGTATTAGGAGCCTGTACTAGTTGGGTACATAATGGGTTAGATTCAGCCCACGAGTGTGTAACTTAATTTGGTTAATTAATAAAATTGGTTAGGGTATACCACAGTAATTCACATGGAGCGATAACATCAGGACACTGGTCCTATGATGTGTAGGTTTGCCATGCATATTAGCATTACTTCATGGATGCGTAATTTCTGAGCTAAAACTCAACTCTTGAGGGGCATTTAGGAGAGGTAATGATACTAATCTAGTAAACAAAGTGCGGATACACCTTAGCATTTGTTTAGGTAACTTCGCAGTGTGAAACACTGGACTCATAGTCCAGCCTGTAAATTTTATGTACCCTGCATCACTATGTTTCAGTTGTATTTCTATTTTCATTTTTTGCATGTGTGCATTAATGAGTGTTATAATCATGATGGATTCAAATTAAATGAAAAGGTATGTTTTCTACCTTTTTGAAATTTTGAGTGCTAAGGTAATTATAACCTGCGCCCACCATGTACAGTTTTCTCAACAATAATTTCATTGCAAATGTTGCAGTGATACTATCAATGATGTCATAGAAGATGTCATGAGTGATTTAATATGTGGGGTAATTAGCAGTGCATGGCGAGGGCGTGAGTTATAGATAAATTAGGGCACAATTTATTTTTACTAGAGCTAACTGTAACTGGTGAATTTTTTTTTTTTTAATGTTTAGAACGTTACGTTGGCACTAAAATTAATTTCCACCTAACCATACTGTTCCATTAACCTTTGGTTATTTCAGCTCATTTCTAAGGTTTTTAAATGTAAAATAATATTTTGCTACCATACGTAGAGCTAAGCCCCCGGCTTTGGCTGTGAGGAGTTGGCCTGCGGTCAGGCTCTGTGGCCAACCCACCCGGAGGCCTCCAACTCCCTGCCACTCACAGCCTTTGGTCATGCACAGCATGGGGTTGGCCACAGAGCCTGGCTGCTTTGGCAGTCCACAGCGAGGAATTTGCGACAGGCCACCCACTTGCAGGCAGCCAAACGCACGTTCAAGGTCTTTGGGCCATGCGTGGCAGGTGGTTGGCCATAACGCCTGTGTCCAAACCTCCATAGACAGCTAATCCCACGCCATGCTCAGCAGGAGTGTGGGCAGGGAAATAAAGTCTGCTATCACCCAGGCAAGAACGTTTTTAAAGGTGTGAGCAGACATGCTTTGCCTGTCCACATTGATGCAGGCAAATAAACTACTCTATCCCGGGGAGTGGGATTCCTGAGACAGAGTAACTGAGAGTTAATGAGTTAGTGTTAAATATAGAGTTATCAGAAGGCAAATCCTACCTCAACAACCCAAGTAGACCAGGCTCCCTTAAACTGGGGAACTCGGGTCTCATGGTCTGTATGGCAATAGTACCCTCTCTAGCCACACATACATTGCACAAGTCGCTGGGTCTTGGAGGAAAGTAGGTTTTTCGCCAATATACCTCTTGATAAATGTGTGACTATAGAGGATACCACCTTAGTCCAGACCATGAGACTCGAATTCCCCAGTGTTAGGGATCCTTGTCTATGTGGGTTGTTAAGGTAGGATTTGCCTTCTCACAACTCTATAGGGGAGAGGATGTGGCCTAACAGCTACAGCGGTAAACCTTGAAGCTGGGGAACTGGGTTTGAGTCTCAGAAATGACACTCAGCATCCTGTGATTCTGGGCAAATCACTCTATCTCCCCGTGCCTAACAAGAATTAATGTGTCCATCTGTGACAAAACTAGTGCTCATGTAAAGCACTCTGATACCTGATATTTTCGGGTTAAGTGTGTGCTATATAAGCCTCCCACAAAAAAAAAAAAAAAAAAAGGAACCAAGGATCACCCAAAGCCCTGATGAATTGCCAGACCTATTTCTGATTGTAAGTTGTCAGAAACATGTTGGCTTAGCATGGATGTGTGGGTCATTAACCTAGTTACCATCCTCTTTTGTTTTAGCTGTACTTAAGGTAGCCGTTATTAAATATATTGCCCTGGTTTACCTGAAGGAGTTTTTCGCTGTTCTGGATCCCTTACTGTCAAGCTTTCCTTTATCAAGAACTCCTTCTCAAAGAGGTTGAGTTTACCCTGTAGTACCAGCTTACCAGGGTGGGATGAGGTTGCTGAGGATATAGCATGCCACAAGTAGTGAGTGAGGCTTCCTCATCCAATTAAATTAGTGCTCTGTGATTAGGCTACCCCCTTTTGTGATTGCCAAGTAGGCTACTTCTGACACAATGATTGGTGAGGGGCCTGTTTGGGTTGTATATTTGATTGACATAACACGCTTTTGTGTCTATTGTGGTTATTTTGGAAGGTGTATGGTGGTGTACCTCCTACTCTAACTTTGAAGTATGTGGTGCTTTTCAATTTCTACCTGTTGCATGATTGGACCTGAAGACTATCGCATACCTTCGGACACTGAGAAATATCCATTACCATTCTTGGGACATAATGTGTGTCTGGAATCTTCTGTGCTAAGTCTGAGAAGTGAAAACATTTACCTTTACAGTTGTAGATATATATAATGATTAGGACTAAGATTGTGATGTCAGACTGTCTGCTCGCCTGCATTGAGGAAATCTTCTTATGAGTGCATTTTCTCCTGTTCTTCTTAGAACCAAAAAAGACTGGTAGCGCTTCAAATGGTTCAAAGAATTACTCAGCATTCAGTATCATACATTTAACACTGAACCATGGGCTCTGAAGCAGAGAAAGGAAAATAGATCAAAAATATGAACCATAGGCGGGTAGACAACTCTGATCCGTGGTGAGACCTGGAAGAGATTGCTTTATGGACTGGTAAGAGCAGCCACATATATTTGAAGGGAAACTGATATTAAGCCCAGGGAACCTGTCCTACACCTTTAACTCCCACTTTGTCTCCAGTTACGAGTGGCTCATTGTTTTGCAACCCCTGCTTAAACTCCTGATATTCATCAGATGTGTTAAATACCTAAATCTTCGCTAAAGTTCGGCCGGTCAAACCTGGCAAATTGTATCAGGGGAAAAGCATGCGGCAATTTACCATATTGTGCGGATTTTGGTGTGTTAAAAAACAAATCCACATTTTACTCTCCAAAAACTGGTATTAGGTGCTGTTTAATATAACCGATAAATAATGTACCCCGGGGGTATCATTATTTATGAGTTGCGATAAATAATCCCTTGTTTCCTGACCTACTCGTAATCAGGCTCTTACAGCTAGATTCATCAAAGTCCCGATTTGCGAGTCCTTAATAGCGATTATTAAGGAATCGCTATTAAGGACTTCCAAATCGGGATTCATGTAGAAATCGCAAAATTAATTGTGATTCCTACAGCCTCCTTATTTGCGAATAGCAAATTGCTAATCGCAAATAAGGAATAACTCCCCATTCATTCCTATGGGGCTAAAGGCCCATAGGAATGAATGGGGAGTCAATCCTTATTTGCGATTAGCAATTTGCTTATCGCAAATAAGGATGTGATTTCAAGGGTGCCAGGGGTGTCCAAAGTACACCCTGTAGCACCCCTGAAATGTGAATTTACACTGATGTTGTGCACACCTGTCCAAAAGACATGTGTGTGTGTAACATGCAACTTAGACAAATGCATTTAAATGCATTTTTCTAAGTTTTCGCTATTTACCACGAAGTTTGACTTCGTGGTAAATAGCGCTCCTAAATTGCGAATTCGCAATTTTTAAATGTTTCATGAATAGCATGTAAGGAATCTCTAATAGAGATTCCTTAAATGCTAATCCTCGCAAATTTGCGAATTCTTTATTAGCGATTTTTGCATTTGGGATGATGAATCGCAAATGCAAAAATTGCACTCGCAAAGGGCCAGATTCTCAGAATCTGACCCTTTTGCGGGCGCATTTCGCTTGATGAATCTGGCTGTTAGTCTGCTTTCTGGCAAGAGTGCAAATTGTGAAAAAGTAGCTCTCAAACCAGATTACAATATATACGAAGTTAGTCCACTAGGAAAACTATGCGAGCATGAACCTATACAAATATACGTTGTGCATTAAAGTTTACCAAAAGTTAAGATTTTAGTAAAAGTGGACTGAGAGCTTTAAATCTACTATGGAACTCTCCGGAACATGGAATGATATAGGTTTCCTTGAACGTAGCTTTGTCTCTATATTCTATTATCTAATTTGCAGTGGCGTTGCAAGGTCAGGTGGCACCCGGTGCTGAAAATTTCTTGTCAACCCTCCGCCCACATTGAAATGAATAAAATAAGGAAAAAAAGATAGTTGCACACATTTTTGCCATATTGTCACCCCCCTCAGTGATGATACCCGGGGCGGTCTGCACCCACCGCACTCCCCTTCCTACGCCACTGCTAATATGGCACATGAAATATATTAGTTATGTGATTGATAGTCCTTGCTGGTTTTAAGGTGCTCTGCCCATAGGCTCTAATTTATGAATATCTATTATGGTGAAGCTGTCACAAATTGTCCTAAACTCACCCGAAAAAACTGTCTCACCAAAACACACTTCTTGAGCACTCTATTCTCAAGTGGGAACGCCCAAGGTCCACCCATAAAATGCCTAGCACTAAGAAATGTAGAGCAACATAGCATGAGCGTGTGCATTGCATTACATTTCTTTAAGAAGGCATGTAAGGCCACGCAAATCAGGCCTTGCGTGGGTTTGTAAATTCCAAATAAGCCTTTGCGTTGCCCTGCATCACCTTGAGTGACACAAGGGCGATTCAAATGCTTAGTATAGCTAGACCTAAATTCTGAGCATTTAAAATCCTAAATGCTGTACTGAGGCTAATCTTAGAAAGGGGCAGATATGATTATGCAAACAACACAAGGACAAAACGTACTGGCTCCTTCTTGGCACAGGATCCTTTTAATAATGTATTTCTCTGGTCGTGGAAGAGCCTAGGAATTTTCTTTTTAAATCATTGCATGTGACAGTTACTGACCTGTGGTCTGCTGGAGGACATATCCCTCAAATGTCAGTGAGTGTCCAGTCGAGCAAGGGGATCACCAGTGACTGGTCTCAGAATATTGAAGAATTTACATACTTATTTGTTGGAAATTCCTCTTCATGCTCTATCCAGGAGCCCCTGCAGCATTGTTATTCAACAAATAAGGCACCTATTTAGCATAGTGAAATGATCTAGGTGCGCAGTCTGGTGCTAAAGGTGATTTGGTCAGCAAAAACATTATATAAGTGAGCACACTCATTCTCCCACTTGCTACAGGTTGAGGTACTTCACTCCTTATTGTTGTTTCCAGAATTACTCACTTACTCCTGACAGGCAGTGTCTTCTTCTGTGCTTGGTAGATCTTACTTGCAGTAGGTAAAGTCCTTCAGCCTGTCGTAGGATCCCAGTGAAGTCCAGGCCTTCTTTATAATCATTGGAGAGAGACTAAGAAATGGAAGTAAGGAGAGCTTTGGCAGGATTAGGAAAAGAAAAAAGTGGAGAGTACCGATGGAGGGCAAAGGATGGTATTTGCATCTTGCAAATTGTGGTGCACATCTTCAGACTTCAGCAGCACTCCAAGGATGGATCTTTGTGATGAAATGAGTCTTGACTTCAACAACTTAGCAACATCTCAATGACAGTAACTCAGATGTGTCCCACAGTAGTGACATAAAGTATTAGATTTGTAAACCATGAGGATTACAAAAAAATTAGTAAAGCTACACATTTAAATCAATCAGTTTAATCCTAAATCAATGATCAGCTGATCACAGACTGATAGAATGTCATCTAAACAGATCAAGCAGTAAATGTGAGGCCATTTTATTTAAAGACAGAATAAGCAAATAGTAAAAGGATCCAGTTTACCTGAAAGGAAATTCCCTAATGTTAATCTGAAGTTTCGGGTAACGTCATGAAGATTCATAAGCAGCAGGTGCCAGCACATATAGTATCTCAAATAGGACCCAATGAAAGTTCAGAAATTAAACTAGTCACCTCAAATCCTACTTCCTCTCAGAGGCAAACAATACCCTTACAACCTTCCCTACCAAATCAGATAAGGTCGAGTACACAAAACAAACTGCTCTTTCAACCCTTTGTCAGATAAAGGTACTTACATTCTAATCAATGATATGGGATCCTCTCTCCCAGGTATTTTCAAATCAATACTACAAGAATGCTCTTTTGTTCATAGTGGTGAGAAGGATCAACAACGTCTGTCTATCATCTGGTGAATTCCCTAATGAACTGGAAATATACCACACTAAGACTATACCAAAAAGTAGGGACTTGGAAGGAGGACCTAGTGGACTTGAGACCCATAGCTAAGGGACCATTTATTGTTAATACCATTGAAAGTGCAGCAGTCTCCAAGATCCAGTCTCTATCAAACCAAGCAGACTTCTGTCAGACAGACAAAATAGACTCAGAATAGTTTTAAAAAAAAGTTTTGGACTGATTAAGTTCTGAATTAACCATCCATTACCTGTGGCGCTAAATTCAGACACATAAACCTTTTAACTGTGTCCTAGGGATCATCCATTAAACTTTTTTGTAGATACCCTTTAGACACTTTTTACCTTTAATTTACCTCACAACACGCCCATCTCACACAACCAGCTCCGCAGTCTTCTGGCGTCGCAGCACATCGAAGAGGCACTCGGCCTCTTCGATGGGGCCCAATGATGAAGCATGACACTGACTAGGTCGGTGTGTGAGGGCTTTCTTCTCCACCCAAATAGGGTGTGAGTTCCACTAGTTGTTTCGCTCCATCTATGTGGCTTTTTTGATACTTCAACCTCTCTTATCTTGTTTACTTGCATTAAACCGGGGATCAAGAGAGTGTTCCTGAGTTTCCCTGTCTCTCCCTTTGTTATTTTGTATATATATATATTTTCAAGGTATGTAGCTATGGTGTTAGTAATAGTAAATCCAAATGTTATGTTATGTTAATTTAATTTATAACGCACACAAATCACCTTGGAAGGGGCATCTCAGCGCAGATCACAGACAGGTAATCAGAACTATTAGGCCAAAAACAGCTCTATCTTAAGAAGTTTCCTAAATTTAAAATGATCTGTACATAGTCATACGTAGAGTGGGAGCTCATTCTAGACAGAGAGGCTAGATAAGAAAAGGACTGCCTCCTAGACTTTGTAATCCGAGGGATTGGGACAGGGATTTATCACTTGATCTTAAAGAAAACCGAACATCTTCTGATACAGGTGAGAGACCGGGATGTAAAAGTAGCGAGTAACTATAATTGGGCTCTATAAGCTAATGGGTCTTTTGTGGAGGATAACAGGGCAAGCGGGTGCTTTCTATACAACTAAGATAACTTTAACAGTATTTCCATGGGTCTGGTCCTGTCTGTTGGGACATTTGAGGGTTGAAAGATAAAGACGCTAACGGAACCCTTTCGGAATAATGCCCTCCCTAAATCGGTTTATTATTTCATTTTCTTTTAGGACAGAATAATGCGGGACCACTTTGTGGACGGCTGATCCCCATTCCTTGCAGCTGGGGGGGTCGTGATAATATCTCGCGGAGTTATGGCATAGGGGAAGCTGTCCCCCTGCCCTGACAACGTGAAATACCTTGATGGGATATATGGCAGAAGTATATATTTTTCAACTCTACCCTACTAACAGTGTGTCATTTTAAACCGGGCTATTATGAATTTATAATTGCAGGCAGGGACGGTCTTACGACACTGAGCTCAAACACTTAGCAAAATGTTAAAATATGATCACATGATGGACTTAGTGTCTCCCTTTCACTTCTCCTACCATCTAGTACCGCAATTACCCTGAACGAATACGGCCAGGGACGGGTAAAGCAGTGGATTACCGGAACCGATTTGTGGACAAGATATATAGAGTCCATGAAAACGTGATAAGAGAAGGGATGACAGATACTGCAGAATCTTAAGGTATGCGCAGAAACAAAAATGAACGCTATCTCAGAAAAGTTCTAAAAACATATATGCAAATGGCTTTAAATAATTTTTCTTTTTCTGAATAGAACCATGCCGGAGTGAATAAACATATGGTATTAAAAAACTAGTGTGATTATAGAAGAAACCCTTGAACACAACACACCAAAAAGATTTGCATCGGTAAGAATTATAGTCCCACCATTATACTCCTCCGTCTAACCAACTGATAGGAGAGTCATGTTTTAAACCATTGCCCTCACTTCCGATCCATCCCCACTCGACCCTAAGTTCAAACTAAATAGAAATAGTTGGAAGAAAGATGTATTACCTTGGATGTGGGTCATATTTATAGAAAGGCCATTAGGATGTCAATGTTACGGTATGAACCTCAGAGATTAGACAAGAAATGGTGTAGTGTGTCTTAAGATGTGATCTATTTAATTTTATGTTCCTTTTGCCCTTTGTCCTTTTTCTAACTACATGGTATAATATGGCACAAAACTGTGATCCAAGCACTCTTAGAAAGGTGAGATACTAATTTGCAGTTACGGTATGAACCTTAGAGACTAGACAAAAAATGATGTATTGTGTCATAACTTGTGACTTACTTAATATTATGTTTCTCTTGCCTTCTGTCCTTTACAACTGTATGGTATAACAAGGCACAAAATTGTGATCCAAGCACTTATGGAAAGGAGTTATATTAGTTTATAGATATTGGTTGTGATTCTACTCTTATTCATAAATGTGAAATATTGGAACTACACACATATATGCTTATGTTATTGAAAAATGAGACATGTGTTATATTCCTCACCAACTGTGGGACACCCACTTCTCCCCGCGTACCATCTTGCGGTGAGGTTTTAAAACTATAGTGGGACTTTAATATGCAACCCAACCAGGACGTTTGCACTTTTCTTCATGGTCTTCCATGCAAACCTCTCCCCCTTCCGTGGTGTCAACCGCTTAGAAAGGTGCTTTTTTAGATAACAACAACATTCGCTGATCAGTCTTTCCCTATGTCAGGTCTTTGTGTCCCCTTTTTTCCCTTTCTTTTGGGAAATAAGTGCCCTACAAAGAACCCCCATACGATGTAGTACCAAATGGGTAAATGTGTATATACCTGAAGATGCAGGAAACTGATGGGAATATTTGTTTTTTATTGTTCTTTCAGCCCTGAAGAAACTCCTTGGTAGGGAGTGAAACGCGTTGGCTGAACTCGTGACATATTTTACTGATGACGTGTATTTTAATGGATAAAGATAAATAAAGAACATTTTTCTACTTATTTCTTCTCGGACTTCTATTTTGGTGCGCCCCCATGAACAGTAAAAAATTGATCTTAAAGATCTACCTGGCCGGTAATAAGAGAGCTTTGAAGATAGATAACTTGGCCTTTGCCATTCAAGGATTTTTGTGTCAGACAGCAAGTTTTGAAAATAATTCTTTTACAGGTCTGCAGCCAATGGCGAGAGCTCAGAAGGGGAGAAGAAGCTGTCCTAGCTGAAAGATTGATGGGGAGGCATGCTGCAGTATTTTGGACAACTTACAGTTTATTTAGTACTATCTCATTGATGGAAGCCAATAAGGCTTCACATTAATCCAGGCGGCTATTGACTAACATTTGGGCCAAGGTTTTCCTCATTGAATGTGGGAGGAGGGGAAAAACTCTCCGTAGCAAACACAGCATATGAAAACAGGGACCTATGGAGGTTCCAATCTGTTCTTTCATAGTGAGTGATTGATCTTGGTGAACGCCTGAATTTTTAACAACCAATTTAGGAATTGATTCAGAACCCAATTCAGAGGACCACCGTCTGGTGTCCAAAGCTGTTGGGTGTTGTCAAACAGCATAGTCTTCTTACAGTAAGTAATACCTTGTGAAGGATGATTTAAACACTTCTTTATCAGCAGGCTTTTTAGAATGGCGCCCCGGCTTTCACAGTTTTTGCATAGTGTTTTCACAGTTCACAGTTCTGGTGTGCACCAGAGTGCCTGAGTACTGTGGTTAGAATTGTAGCAAGTTTTAACAGGAGTTATCTTGTCAAACACTCTGTTTAAGGTTAAGTGATAGTCTGTTAGTTCTTTATCCAAATCTACATCTGCAGGTGTAATCATAAACTCAAACTCAATTTGCAAAGGATTCAGGAGCAATGTTGCGCCAGTGTCTCATACTACTGTTTAAAGCCTTCTTTGTCCCTTCAGGCACATTAGTCTTTGCAAACTGAAAGCAATTTAAGGAGTGGTTGTTCCAAAGAAGAGGTTCACAAAACAGAAATCAAGAGTTCCTAAAAATCATATCTAGAGTGTGTTCCACAAGATGGGTGGGCCCTATAACTTTACCTCCCTCTGTGCACTTACCTCTTCAATATTTTGTCCCTCAATATTCTGGCACAATATTGTGACCTTTCACTATTCTGTCCTTGATATTCCCTAGTATCACAACGGAATACAGGAAACAGCCCTGAAGCTGGGTAAAATGCATCCTCAATTGTAGACCTCAATTTATCACACTACCTCCATTCAGCTGTTTTTCCTACACATGTCCAGTAGGTGTCATACGGGGCTCAATACCAGCCACTTGTTTGTCAACATCCACACAGCTCCTCTTCCTGACTTCCTGAATTCATTTAATCTGGCTTGCTACAACTACACTGACGACACTCAGATCACTTTTAAACTTAAAAAAAACCTCTGATGTTAAGGGTTGCAGACCTAGCAAATACTTAAAGGTCATTGAGCAATGGATGCTACGTAACTGGCTCAAATTTAGGGGCATATTTACAATATCCCTGTAGCACTTTTACGCCACTGGAGCATCACTTTTGTGACGCTCCGGAGGCACAGTGTGCCGGCCCATATTTACAAGGCCACTAAAAGCCACCCTGTGTGGCTTTTCATGGACTTGTAAATATGGCCCCCTTTCATGCATTACTCTGCATGAAAGAGGCATGCCATGGGCGTTGCTGTGGGTGGTCCCATGCAACACCCATGGAAAATGATGCATTCCCAGCTTTACAAGGTTTCGGAAACCTTAGAATGCGTCAGATCCTACAGCCTCCCAGGGGAGGCGTTAAAGTGGCACAATGAGGGGAAATACCTTTATTTCTCCTTGTTTTTGCTCTTTCTATGTGTGCTGCATATTGCAGCACACATAGAAGGAGGAAAACTCCATCAATTATTGTTTTTGTGCAGGAAGGTGTACCTTCCTGCACTTTCCGAGTGATGAAGCTCATCACAGAAAGATGGCTTGAAGCATTGCACTGCATCATTTTCTAATAAATATGCCCCTTAATACTTCAAAAACTGAAATATTTACCTTTAGATCTTCACAAAATCACAGCCTCATATCATCACAGTCATGTGAAATAGGAAAGCTGCCAACTACATGAGTATGATTATGGACTTCAAATTCTACCTTCCATCGAAAATCAATAAAGAGATGAGACACTCATTACCTCTGATCTCAGAACACTTAACTGGTTAGCAGTGGCAAAAGTGATATCCTTCAAAGTTCTTTGCATCTGTCATCTGGCGAGACATGGCCTCCTAAAATCTAAATCCAGGTTATCCTCCAAATGAGAAAACTCATATCAAGAATGGTCCCTCCCTGCCCACCTTTCCCAGCTTAAGCAGGACTGCGGTTGACACTTACGGTTATTCAACAAAAGTGAGGGAAAACATTAGCGGAGGCCAGGGATGCAAAGCTAATCTCAGCAAAAAAATTAAGAGAAAAAGAGAGAGAAAGAAAGAGTCAGGTCTGTGAGGAAGAGTGAAATAAAGACACAAAAAGAAGGAAGAAACTGTGTCAAGAAGAAAAAGTTAAAAGGATCAAAGGATGGATGCAGAGGTGAAAGGACTGATAGATGGAAGAGTAAACGACATTTGCATGGGTGGGTAAATGATGGAATACATTGCTGGATGTGTGAGTGGATGAATGGATGGAAGACCATAAAAATTCAAGGGAGGATGGATGGATTGGTGAAAGGAAGGATGTATGTATGTATGTATGAAAAGATGGATAGTTATATGGATGGATGCATGCAAAGCTGAAAGCATGGAGAGATTGAAGGATGGAAGGTAGGATGAAGGGACCTAACGTAGAGTGAGTAGGTTTTACTCGCTTCGCTCACCTTATGGATCACAGTAGGTGGTGTTTTCATTTTCTGGCTACTTCCTTGACTGATAATCCCTTCTTTCCATAAGACCTGCATGTCAGGTAGTATCTTTTCAGTACAGAACTGCAAGATATTGACAATACTCTCAAAGCTCTATTTGTAACAGAATACCACCTATGCGACAGTGTTGCAATTTGTATTGATGAAACATAACAATAAACATTATTGCAAAAGTCCTGTAAGGGTTAGTCCACCCTGCAAACTCTGTGGTGGCAGGTTCTTTTTCGCAAGTTTTGTTGACTCTAAATGAGATGCGATGATTTTGAGTCCTAATTCTGTGCCCATTTGGGGACTTTCCCTTCTAGATATATGTGCCTGCTAGCAGAGTGCAATAATATGTGCCTCTGGGTATACCACAGCACCCCATATATAGCGCACTCACTAATGGGTTTGATGCAGCACAAATTTTCCCACTCTATGCACGTCACTAAAACCTAAATATGATTAATACCTGACGCACAAAATGAACGTGCCCTTTGCACCTGAGTGTTACATGTCATAAGGTTTTTTGCACACGTTGCATCCGACACTGCTGTTGCAGAGGGCCTTTACCATAGAATTTATAGTTCTTATATAGAATGTTCTACTAATGTCAAAAGAAATACATTTGATGTTTAACTTAGAACCTGTCTTCACTAAAGAAGAGATGTTCCTAATGAAATTATTTAGAAAAGCATTGTTGGATGTAATTAATAGAGTGATTGACATGTAATAATAAAACGTATATGCTTCTTTGCAACTGAAAGGATTTGCAATAATATTGTGTGCTACAGTGAAAAGGTGAAACATTTGCAATGTGCAGTTTACTTGAAACCATCCTCTTTATTTCATTGCTGAATCCTTCCTTATGATCCGTAAACATGTGCTATATTGCCTGTGTAAGAGATGCCATTTTTAACTTTAAATAATCCTTTTGTGTGTAGGATATTAGTATAGGTTAAACAATAAAGTTTAGTCAATGTTTGCATTAATGTTACACTTATGAATTTCACATGCAGTTCCTAGTTATACTTACTATTGTGACATTTCATTGCTTACTGTATGATTTATGCAATGCGAACTAAAAGTACTAAGGCAATATTATATATTTATATATTTAAATGTGCACATTAAATGTGCATCATGATTTAAAGTCTTAAGTTAGAAGTTTTACTCTAAAGGCCTAAATCTTTGTCCCATGAAACCTAGAGTGTTTCTGAATTTTTGCTGTCTTGCTTTTCTTGCAGGTTTTCTCATGAATTGCTGATTTAGAATAGATAAATTTCTTGTAACAAGCAATAGATACATGTCTGGTGACAGAATTTAACAGCGAGCACATGGGTAACCTGTAGACGGACAATGGACTGCTGTACTCAACCCTCAACATGTGATCAAGGTGATGTTCCCATGTGCATTATGGCATTTTTCTCTACTGTTGCAAAGTGTGTACCAGGTGAAGCCATACAGAGATTTGAAACAAATTCAATGGACTTCTTTTGATGATGAAACCAAAGGGGTGTTGCCAACAGACTGTATCGATTATGCCTTATAGTTTGCTCTGGCTCAGCAAGGCAGATGACTACTGAGTTTCTTTCAGACCGCATGCTGAACTTCTACGCTGAACCCCTTCCTGCAGACTCTATGCAGAATCATCCTTGCACTCCGAACTGAACCATTTCCCAAATCCCATTGCCCTTTGAATGGACTCTTAGAGATGATTCCCTATGTCTTTTTAATTTCTCTAGGTGTCGTTTAGACCGACACTTATTAGAGACTTATTAAAGACTCTTAACTGAGCTTCCACAATACTACTGCTTACATTTCTTGTTTTCTTTTGACTTACACCTATCATTTTCTAAGAGAGTTATCTGATTTCTGAACTTTGAGAATTTATGTGCCTTAATCTGTGCTTGGAAGACTTAGATTGCTAATGCATAGAAAAGACCAATTTAGCTTGTTTTCACAGCATCCAGTTCTTATGTTGTTATTTTGTATTGCGGCTACAGAGTTACTTGAATGCTTAATTCTTGTCCGCCTAAACTTTTTTTGGAGGCTTAGCCTATTTGATGCTATATGGTAATTATATAGTATGGTCGTAAGAGTGATACATTTGAATCTGATCACTAACTTGTAATAAACAACCTTGAACATGGCTACCAATTCCTGGCCTTACTGTGTAGCCATATTGGTTGCACTGTTAATTGAAATTGATCAGATGAGACATGCTAACTCTCTTTGCCCTCAGTGCTACACAGAAGGTCCACCAGAGGACCAAGTTAGACAGTAAGTAAGTAGTAGTAAATGATAAAGTAAAGGAGGTAAATCCTCAGCACCAGTTGGGCCCAGAAACGAAGGATCATATCTGCTGGATCAGGTTTTTTATATGTGTTCTCTCAGTCACCGTATCAACAGTTTCGCTTTCATTTCCGAATAGGGTTACATCAACCTAGATGTATTTGCTCCTGGGAAGCTGGATATTGACTTGTGTGTTCACTTGTGAGCACTGGCCATTGCGCTTGCGTGACCCATTCGCCATATGAACCTATTTTTATTAGCTAAATATAGATCAGAGGCAAGAGAGATGAGGCATCTTCCTGCCGCAGGTACTGCTCCTGCTACTGGGAGTGCAGTGTTCTCTGCAAGCACCAGACACAATACAACACTGTAGGCAAATGAAAGCTAGCCCATCACAGTGCTGTGATTAATTTTTAAAGGGCGCACATGAAGCTAAATATTGGTGACTGTCAAGGAAGTCATGTAATAGAGGTCTCATCCAGTACATGCATAGGATTGATCGCTCCAGGTGCTGTTGTCCCTTCAGGATTTTATCCCCCTCCATGCATCAGTGTGCAGCTAAGCTTTCAATGCAGTCACTTTGTTGTATCTGTTTTGCACAGAAGATAGTGTAGCACTGGTAAGTAGAATCCTTACCATGGTATACTCACCCTTGTTGGTCGCTGCACTGAGGCTGCCAGTGGCTCATGAAGTGGGCCACCTCAAAAGTGTGGCCACCTTAGTGCCACATTAGGCACACAGCCATCCCACTCATTGAGGGGACCCCAGGGAGGAGTCCCCCAACCCAGAGCACCGGCCACGTCACTTACGGTGCGCAGAGGGTAGGAGCGAGGTTTTTATACCTGCCTCGCCCATCTGGTGCCCTCTTTGGATCTGGACATCCCCAATTGGATTGGCCTCGGTGCAATTTGGCTCTTCAGGCGGACAGGGCTGCATAGGCCAGTCACAGCTGTCTGCCCTTGGATTACCCGTAAGTTAACCCACCATGTTGGCATACTTTTGTATGGACTAAACCTGCAGCAAACTTTTCCCAAGAAAATTGTTTTGTATGATTTATTTATTCCAATTGCATGCTAGGTTCTGCAAAGATGTGGAGGGTTGCCTATATAGGCACTATGCTCTGTCATAGACCTTAGGCTGTTCCTCTATGGACCTCTGCGACTCCCTATGCTTTTGGCCCTGGGGCCGCTCCTTCTGGACTCTGTGCTTCTCCCCAGCCGGACCCTCGCCTGCTCCTCTGTACTACTTCAGCAAGTGAGGTGTACCACTCTTCCTCCATTGACTCTTTTGACCTTTTAGGCTTTCCTCCTTATTTTTTACTTATCCCCTTGCCACAGATTAAAAGAAAGAGGAACTCAGCACAGGTATACCTAATTCATCGAATTTGAGGTATCTGAGGAATAAGGAATCCTGTAGTGAAGCGTTGACGGCGGACGGCAGGTGTAATATCCTTAATGAGCATTGAATTAACTTAATTATTACAACAGGGGGCATGGCCAACTGCCTAAGATGGCGGTCGCAACCTGATGGGGCTCCGGACCCTGGGGGGTCACAATCCTGCAATCCACTGTGCTGCGATCTCACATTGGGGCCAGCGAGATCCCGAAATATCCCCAACGTGCTCAGGATCCAGGTTTTCGCCCCGGCGCGATGAGGCAACTACGAGACAGCTCACGGACATCGGAGGCGGAGCGAAGAGTGTGCGGCCTGTTGACGGAGACTGGGAGGGCTTTGCGGCGAACTGAGGAACATACTGGCCGGATCGGCGGAACTCCGGGGTGGGCGAGGCCGTAACTGGAAGCCGCTCTGGGCTGCCCACGGAGAGGAGATCAGAGAATTAGAAGTCCGGCCGAAAGTATGAGGACCCGGGCGCCGGCGCTGCAGCACTGAGCGGGAGGGGGCTCAAAGATAGAGACTCGGGTGGAGAGCGAGAGACTCTCCCTGCCTCTGACAGCCTCGTGGGGGCCTGCCGCACTATGGAGGAGCCGTACAGCGGGGGAGCCACATATGGTGAATGTCTAGGGTTCCTGAGCAAAGCGCTGAGGGCGGACATTCCCAACCCTCCCCCTGGACATATTGAATGGGACAAACGCTGGCACATAAATTGCTGACAGGGTTACGCTGGAACTAATCAAGGAGGGAGTGGAGGGTATGTGGGGGATGCCTGCGGAGGAGGATCGAAGCGTCATGCTACTGATGACAGCCTAGTGTACAATAGACCCCCGGGAGGTGCAGACTACATTTGGACATCGCAAAGCGACAGGGAAAATGATGTGGGGGGGGGAGGCCTTACTTAATGGCTTCCAAACGCTGCGGATCGCTGCCCGGAGAGGAGGGGAGTTCATAACCCGGGCCACAACCAGGCGGATTGACTGCACATGGTGCAGGCTCAAAGCACTAAGATCGCACCTTGCCATTGCTTAGCTTTTATGATGGGCAGACTCAAGGGCAAGGTCTTGGACGCTGCCTTACCTGCAAGGGGGGATCCCACGAAACCGATGACAAAGGGCTTCCACTGAGCACTTCCCCCTTTGCCCCCATGGAGTCCCACTCAGAGAAGCTGGACCTCATACTGCAGGAAATCAGAGACTCCAAGAAGATGATGGAACAGCACATAGGAGCTCTCACGACCAGCCTTACTCTACTGCGGGCAGATCATTGGAAGCTCGCTGACACAATGAGAAGCCACAACGCAGCGCTGACAAGCATAGACCCCAACTCAAGGAGCAGGCGACGCAAATAAAACAACTAAAATGTCAAGTTACTGGACTCCAGGACCGGATTGAGGACACGGAGGGCCGCAACCGACGCAATAATGTTCAAGTTATTGGCCTGCCGGAGAGAAGCGTAGGAGTGAAACCTGCGGATTTTATGGAAGCATAGTTCAGAGAACATGTTGCACCAGAAGGTTTATCAACACATTTTTGCATGGAGTAGGCGCACCAGATACCGACTGGAGCACCAAAAGTGGGTGCCCCAGCGACCTTTGATAGTCAATATCCTGAGCTACAGGGACAGAGACATACTACTCCAAAAGGCAAGGGAAAAGTCGAACATCCAGTTTGAAAATCAACTGATCTCCTTGTACCCGGACTACATGATCATGGTGCAGCATCAGCGGACCTCTTTTCAAGCAGTGAAGAAAAAACTACGGGCGGCTCAACTCAAACATGCCCTATTATTCCCAGCCAGGCTCAAAATCATGCACAACAAGAAATTCCTATTTCTTTGACAGCCCTACTGATGTGGAAGAATGGCTTGAGGTGATGGAATTGGACCTTAATCAGAGGAGATTGTCCGAATCGGCGCGTCACAGCCCGGTACCGTCACAACAACAGCTGCCTAGAGGACGGGGAGGAGGCTCAAGGAACTCGGCAAGAATGGGTCCGACTCCAGCCCAGAATAAGATGGACAGAGAAGAGGCACTGGCAGTCGCTGGATCCTTCCGCAAGGATAATACAAAGATTTCAACGGACTCGGAGGACAGTACCATACACTCAGACTCGGAACATAACATAACTCTTTTCCCATTGGCGACGCCCCAAACTGGAGATGGCCTGTTGGACAACTGAGAGACAGTCCTGAACTTTTCCCACGTCAAGCTTACATGGGGAGGACCGCCTGGCCAAGGGCACGTTCTTACTCATTAAACAATATCCTTTTTTGATTAAACTTATGGAGCTGTGCCTTTAACAGTGTGTAAGCTGCCTATATTGTAAACTGTGCTGTTAATGCTTGCTCCTTCGATGCATCCTGGTCGGTGGTCCAGACTAGCAAGATCCCACAAGTTAGTGCTTGACCCCAGATACTCGTGGGCAGCATAAGCCGGTGGACCTCCTGGTCCAAAACAACTGCTGTTTCGATACAACGCACTGACAGGTATCATTTGAGAGGTACACCCCCCCGTGGCCCAGTAGAGCCACCGGAGTCATACACCCATACCGAAAGCAGTATGGTTGGCTGCGCATACTCCTCACAAAGCGCATGCACTGTTCTGTGTTTTCCATATGTTGTCTGTTTTGGTTTGGTTCAGCACAGTTTATAGGCTGCGCCGTTAATTGTTAGTTTACAGGGGTTGTGTACTTCCTGGTCTGCGAATATGCATGGGTTCCGAACTACGGGGAGATTAGCACAAGTAACACAGCTATGGCTCATAAACGTACCGCCTTAGGCACCTATAACCTATTGACCTGGAATGTGGGGGGGTTGAAAGCTGTGAGCAAATGGCACAGAGTACACGCTTACCTTCTTAGGAAGAGGGCGCAGATTGTATTCTTGCAGGAGTCCCATCTGATAAAGGCAGAGGCGGTGAAGATCCGGAAAAAATGGGGAGGCCGACTATACACCACTTATTATTCAGCCTTTGTGAGAGGGGCGACCATTTGGATACGACATGGGGTCCCGTTTGTGGAAGTGGATCGCCGTGTAGATGACCAGGGGCAATATATACTGTTGAAGGGCACATTAGATGGATTACCTGTAGTTCTGGATGTATATTAGGTCCAAATTTCGACCAAGACAAATTCTTCACTGATTTGGGCAGAGCCTTGGTGGGCTGGGAAGCTTTCCCCTGGATCTTAGGGAGAGGCTGCAATGCAGTCCTAGATATTCAGTTAGACAGATCCCATCCACCGCTCCACTGGGCAAGTACACACAAATTAGCTGAATTCCTGAACACTTGGATGCAAGGCTGGGCTCTCGTAGACGCATGGCGCACGCTTCACCCTACACACAAGGAATAATCATTTTACTCCCCAGTCCACCAACTTCATACTAGGCTCAATAGATTTCTTTACTCCCACTCTATAGCTACACAAATACACCAATCAACGTACCTGGCCAAGACATTTTCGGAACACACTCCCTTAGAAGTTACTCTAATGTGGGGAGGGGTTCCGACCCCTGGAGGATGCACCCTTTTGGCCTACACTGTCGGATACCATTAGCAATTATTTCAGATACCTGGAATACGGCCTCCTCCAACCTTGTAGACTAGGACGCGTTCAAAGTGGTGGTTCGAGGATCGACAATTAGTGCTACTTTAGAAGCGTGTCAGGAAGCACACATAAGGTTTATCAATACAGAATCCTTTTTGACAGAGCTAAAACAAGCTGCAGTGACAGATGCGGATAAAAGGGCATCTCTCCAGGAGGCCCGTATTAGACATGTAGAGACCCTGGAAACACTTAGACTTATTGAGTACCGAGCATATACACAACTGAAACACACGGATGCCGACAAGTCGGGCACATTATTGACACGGTTAATAAAGATAAACGGGAGACGCCCTTAATCACTTGTATTCGTGCACCACAGAGGGGCCTGCTTCATACTCAAACGGAGATCAATGAAGCCTTTTGTAACCACCTCAGTACACTATATGCGGCACCAATGCATATCGACAGTGCTCTAATAGATGCCTTCCTCGATGACTTACAGTTTTCCATGATCACTGAAATCATGCAGAAGGGCCTTTTAGGCCCCCTCACCCAACATGAATTAAAAATAGTAATTAATGGCCTTAACTGCAATAAAGCCCCGGGACTCGATGGCTTGCCCGTCGAGTTTTATGCGACGTACTCAGAGATTTTAATGCAGAAACTGGAGGAACTCTATAAGACGGCTTGGGAAACCGGTAGGTTACCACAATCCACGATGCAAGCTATGGTGGTGTCACTCCTCAATCCCGGAAGAGACAAGACAGACATGTCCAACTATAGGCCACTGTCGATGCTGGCTACCGAATACAAAATCCTTAGTAAGGCCTTAGCCAACTGTCTGATCCCCGCTCTCCCCACTCTTATACACAGTGACCAGTGTGGGTTTCTCCCTGCACGCAACACTTCACTCAATATTAAAAGACTCCACCACATAATGAGGGCTGTACTCAGGGACTGTGACAAGGCCGGGTGTCTGGCGTTAGATCTACGTCAGGCGTTCGACTCCATAACATGGGAGTACATGTTTGCAGCCCTGCTGCGTTTTGGTCTTCCCCACAATTTCCTGAGGTAGATAACGCCTACTCTATGTTGAGCCTACTGCAAGGGCACGTACAGGGCGATACATATCCCCGGAATATGTGGTACACAGAGGCACCAGGGAGGGGTGCCCCCTCTCCCCTTTATATGTTTGTGCTCGTGTTACAACCACTAGCCGTAGCTTTGAGACGGTCATCAGGGGATATGGGAATTCTCATACAATATCATACGCACCTCGTCTCTATATATGCAGACTATATTTGCGCGATCTAGAGAATGGGGCAGACCCGCTCCCTGCCATCTTCTCCGCCTTCGAGACTATATCGGGGCTGGTGATTAACGCAGGAAAGTCTCATGCCTTTTATTTCCAAGAAGGTCCTCGTCCGGACATACTCCACCTTGGCACCTATCAGATTCCCGTGGAAGCGACTACATTTAATTACTTAGGCATTAACGTGAACAGGGCTCCATCGGACCAACTAGAAGGCAATTTGACGACGGCCATCGCCTCACTAAGCCCGAGCGTTTCTTCTGGACCTCCCTGCCATGGTCTGTGATGGGGAGGATAGCCATCCCCAAGATGGTAATGCTTCCCCGACTATTGTACTACTTTGTTAATCTGCCCCTGATGGTGCCCCAGGCCACATTTTGCACTCTAGATACACTCTTGCTGGTAATCGTATGAGGCGGAGGCAGGCGCAGAGTAAGTCTCAGAAAATTGCAGTTGGCATCGAACCGAGGAGGGTTGGGTGTCCCAGATTTCCGAGCATATTATTACGCTGCCCAATTACAATGGCTGTCGTTCTGATGGCAGGCAGGAACTTGCAGGAAATAAACTATACCGCTCATGAGCTGGACAGGGGTACACTGCATGGTATGCTGCTCCAGAGGGCGAAGATACTCTCTGACGGACCACCTTTGTGGAAAGCAGCATTGCAATGTTGGAAGAAAGTCCAATAGTACATGTCGACCACACCCCCCTACGCATCCAATATCCCGCTACTAGGGCTGCCGGTCATGGGTGGTTGGTTCACAATAGCTAGGATACAGGAATGGATAGATGTAGGGGTGGTGGAGGTGGGTTCATTCTTCGGAGACAGTATGCTACTAGATCATGACACATTTGTAAGGACCACAGGGGCTCCCGACCGCCTTTATCTGCTACATGCAATGACGGCACATTACATCAAGGCGACATGGGCACCCCAGTGTAGCGAGCCTCCGCAACATGACCTGGTCCATCTTCTTTATTACATGGGGAGGGGTGAACACCTAGTAAAGTGGTTGTATATCGGCATTCGAACACAGTCTTCCATAGGGTTTGCGGACCTCCGTGATAAATGGGCATGAACTACAGATGTGGTAATCTCAGACAAGGCATGGGAAAGCATTTTAGAACACCCTAAACGGGTCTCCCGAAATGCCAAGCTCAAGTTTATACAGTATATGGTTCTCCATAGGGCGTATTTGACCCCAAAACTTATACATTGTATGTTCCCGGAGGCCGAGAGCTACTGCCCGAGGTGCAGGGAAGAAGAAGCTGGCCTTGCTCACATGTTGTGGACCTTCACTTACCTTAGGGAATATTGGGGACATATTCGTACCATCCTGGGAGAGATCACACACCTCACAATGACAGATAACATATTAGAGGGCCTCTTGGGTCTCAGAAAGCGCACCAAGGCTCAGAAGGTTTACTTACGGTTTCTGTATCTGGCAATTATATTGGCGATCAGAGCAATTACAAGGAGGTGGAAGTCACCTAGGTGCCCCCCGTTACAAGTATGGAAGGAGGAGGTACTCAGGTGGGGTAGCGCGGAAAGCGCGCCTCTCCGACAAGAGGAGGCGAGGGGGTTGAGGAAACGTCCCATCTCCAATTTGGGACATTATGTTAGAAGACCTTTCAGAGTTGGATATCCCACTACCCTGATTCTAGTAGAAATTTCCTCAGAAGACAGCGATAATTGTAGAGGGAAGGAAGGAAGACCCATGGTGTACAGGCAAAATAGGTTAGAACCCATGACTCTCAAGGTAACGGTACGGAATAGATGGAGGCACACAGTCAGATCAGGAAGGGGGAGGGATAGGGAGGGGGATAGTTTTTTGTTTAGTTTGGGGAATAAAGGTATAAATATGTACATCCATGTTACATCCATAGCATTATTATTTTCGTACTGTCTAACTGAGGGACATGAAGGTAGCGATATGTGTATACCATATGGAAACAGACGTGTCAACATTCCACCTAAAATGAAAAATGTCATGAACAATTGTTATATTGTAATGTGCTCTGAACAATGGCTTAATAAAGTTTTTTTTTTAAACTTAATTATTACAACACCCGCATCCGACACTGTTTGAAACTAACTTTCCCAATGAGGTAGCCTGGGTTTACTTATGCCAACTAGAGTACCCCAAGACCCTGCCACGCGCATGTCTCACAAGGGTTCCCCACTCTGGAAGATGCTTTCAAGAGCAGTCAGTGGTCTGAACAATACAATTACTCCTCAAGGCAATTATGTAGCCCGCAGCTTTGGTTGGCTTGGGTTTAAGCTTATTTTAAAGAATTGTTGCCTGCAAAACATTCCTAATTCCGTTCGCAGGTGAAATAACCACACCTTTCATCTGTATTGAAGCTTGCTCAAAAAATATCTCCCACCCCTTCTTCCCTCCTCTTTGAACCCCACCCTGCTGCTCCATCCATAGAAACTGCCCTGCATGCTGAACCCTGCACCTTTGTGGTCGCCACCTGTCTGTCTGCTCAACTCGTGTTAGAGCTGAAGGGGCGGGGCTCATACGGAACCATCACTCAGCAACCAGACTGATACATTGTTCATAAACCTGATTAACACTTCATTTGTGGCCTGTTTGACTCAGGACAGGTGGTTTCCCAGCTGCATAGCCGATAATATTCAAACATTTCCATTTGATAACATTATCTGCATGTGTTTTTCCCTTCATAAAGATGAGTGAAGCTGATGTGCAGTTAACTGTTCAAGAAGGCTGTGTACACCGGTAACAGATCGTTCAAGGACATATTGTATGTACTACGACTTCCACGTCACAACTTCATGACAGGGAGAAATTATAGTAAGAAGCACTGATAAAGCCAATAGGGCTCGCCTCTGCGAGATCTATTGGCTTCGTCAATATTTTTTAGACACGTTGCACAGCAGCACGAGCTGCTGTACAATATGGCTTGAGGACAAGGAAGATAAAGTTCTAGAACGCAGTCGGCCTTGACCACTTCGAAACGTTTTTTAAGCCACGTTGCACAGCAGCCAGGGCGGCTGTGCAATATTGTAAAACAAAATGCGGGGGAACACCATGATGGATGCACAGGCAAGGAGGGTGGGGGCACCAACAGCGGCAGAGCGAAAAAGCAAAATAAAGGAGTTGCGGGAGAGTAGGTAAGGAGCACCAGGGCAGCAACACAGAGGGGATGGGTGGGAGGGAAAAAAAGAAACGACCTCATCACAGTGCGAGCAGCAGGTGGGCACTAATTAAGTTCAATCAATCTGTGCTTGGTCCATGCGCCACAGAAAGGAATGGAAGTGACACTTGGCCTGTGCTGGCCAGTTTGGGGGCAGAAAGAAGACTGACACTGACTTAAAAAAAATTGTAAATAATGGGCGGGCTACCAGCCCTTTATTGAAAACAATAACGTCTTTCAAGCGAGAACGCATGCACCACGTGGTGTCTCAGGCTCGACCTAAAACTGGAGCTGGGGCTTTCAATGGATCAAGATGTTTTATAATGTTTTCTCAAATACGAAATCACAGATCTTGCCATCTTGGAATCTTCAACACCAAAGAAAGGCATACTGAAGAACATTGCTTTATTTATCGTTTGGCACATGGGATATGCTGTCGAAACATGGCGAATATCCTGTCCACAGTACAAGGCTATAATGCATTTGTAGTATGGCAGATAGGACATCCACCACATTTGCGGCTAAGGGGTCGATTAAGAGTTAGGTGTAATGTCATTGAGCTTTTTCAACAGAAAGCTTCCAGCAATGTTCTGAAGATCTGCCGGAGTTGGGGCCAGCAGAGAAAGAGCATTTCACCTCCTACCCCCTTTAGGTAGATGCTGTGATATACCCTTTTCTCTAATTTGAAACCTGGTGGTGAAGGACAGAAAAAAACAAATGATCCTCTAGACCCAGGAAGGTCATCAGTTATTTATTTTTCAATAAAAATATCCTACTTTGGGAGTTTGCTTTTCAGAAGCACAAATTTTGTTAAATGCCCAACAAAACTGACGGCAGCCATTCACATAACTTTTTGTACGTTGTCAGGAACCCCTATGACAGTGGTTCCTATCAGGGTACAGTGGTCTCTACTGGCCCAGTGGAGATCTCTAAATTTCGTAGGCAATTGTCGGTCAGCGTGGGGTAAGTAAGGTATTCCGCCACCCTGACAAACTGTACACCATCAGCTAAACTCTGAATCAGGACTTTAGCAGCACGTCTAACACTCTAAATAAGGCCACTAGACATTTGCATACATCATAATCAGAAAGGGGTATAAAATGCCTCTTAACAGGAGACAGTATTACACTACATATTTGAAAAAAACAGTTGTTAAGATTTTACAGCATGCATCTAGTCACAAGGGCAGTGGAGCGCTTTACAATAACAAGATAATAATAGGCACAGTTAACAGCATGATGCAGACAAGGATTGTTGGCAGTAATAGTCAGCCTTAGAGAAAGAGTCTGAAAAGGTAGGTTTCAGTGTGTTTCTGAATGCTAGGAGGTTTAGGTTCAGCTAGCTCAGTTGCAGTAGCATTTTCCAGCATGCGGCAGTCAAGAATTGCAATATTTTATTCATGGTTTTCTGGCTTCACATATCTCCAGTGTTAGGTGGGTCTTGTACCTTGATGGCTTCAGGCTTCCTTTGGTGGGCACTTTTAGATAAGGACCAATATAAACAGCTTTATGGGTTATGCAAGCTATTTTACATTTAATTCAAGCTTCCAGAGGTATGTCTCTTAGGAATAGAGTAATATGGTCTGATTTTTTTGGTTCCAGTGAAAAAATAGGCTGCAGCAAAAGCCATTTCCCTGAGGGAGCCAGTGGAGGATTTGAAAAGAACAGCAATATTTACATTTCCTCCATGCATATGAGAGCACACCAGAGATTGAACCCATTGGCCAAAGTCTGGCAGGGAAGTGGTGGGTTTGAGCTTTCTATGTAGGCGTAAATTTAATGAAGCACATTTGTGTGTTGGAAGATGTGCTCAGACATAGCAATGATCTTGGTACCACAGAAACCTGTTACCTAGCAGAGGTCAAACACTTCCCCAACATGGCGCTGCCTACCCTGCATGCATAAAGGGAGAAATACCACACCCTCATATCCAGAGAACAGCATAGCAACCTGTAGCGAGGAAGGCCTGCGGCCCCAAAGGGCCAAGGACTCAGTAACCCCTTCAGGGGATTTATGCCAAAACCCCCACACTCTTTTCATTACAGCATAACGACTGGACGAGCCCAGCAGGTCCGTACTACCTAGAAGAGGAAGAAGAAGATGCCGGTCCCTTTAACTGGGTGGAACACAGAGAGTGGGCGGACCCGACAGCGACGTCAAAAACGGCCGCCGAGGACGAACAGGTGTCTTGTCCACCGGAGAGAGGAGAGATGAGAGCGGAGTCGAGAGGAGAGTTAACGGAGGCAGTTACAGAGAGAGACGTGGGAGAAAGTGGAATTTCATCTACCGGCATCAGAAGCGTGAGAGACGACCCGTCGGCGGCGCGGGAGCCAGGAGGCCAACGGCAACACGAGCCGCCCAGCCGCATGCCAGGAGGTGTGTGGCTCACAGAGGTACAGGGGCGCATAGCAGGCTGGGTCGGGAGAAAGACGGCTCCGTAACTTGACCGGGCTTCCCCCGCTTCCCTATTCCTGTTCCCTACTGCATCGTCACCCCCCTATCCTGACACGTCGTGGTATAATTTTGTTTATACGGGTGGTGCATCCTCACTCCTTTTTCCCTTCACTAACGGAGTGTTACACCAAGAGTACTGACCCCTATCCTTTCTTTCCTTTCTTCCCCACGCTTTGTCACCTGAACCGGACATCACAGAGCCTTCCAACCCCGACAAGAGGAGAAGTCCCGGAGTGCCTAGAAGAGAGGAAGAGGTCGCTAAGAGAAGAAGCTGTTCACCCCGACGAACACCCTCCACTAGGAAGACGTGTACTGACTACCTCTTTTCTCGAATAAATCCAGTAGTTACTAAAACACACCTCTTGCCCTTTTCTACCCCGCCCGCTACACAACCTTAAGGAAAAAGAACACACAAAACAAATACCAGAAACAAAAACAGGGAGAAATGGGCTCAGAAATGGAATGGGAAGACCAGAACTCGGAGTAATGAAGATTACCCCTGAGTAACCTGGCATTGCTATGTTTTCTGCCTCACTCATTTTATAATTTCTCTACTCCAGTGCCCTATCGGTTGGGAGTCTTGGGGTCTCCAATGTATGGCTGTTGTTCTTTTAGCTTTAATTATTGCTAGGTCTGAAAACCTGGTTTCCGTCTTACTATTTTTATTGAAAGACGTCAATTCCAACTGCCACATTTCTGAATTTTGCAGGATCAACATTTGTGGACAGCCTAATTTCTTGTATTATAGACTCTCAGTACCTCGTGATGACTGTAGACATACAGAACATGTGTGTAAGTTGGCATTTACACTTTTGCACCTGGGGAACTGATTCTGCGCTTTAAGGTACTTCTTGTGGAACCGGGGTGGAGTTAGGTAGGTGAGGTGCAATATTTTAAATTGAATTAATTTGAATCTAGAATTTCTAGACATTGAGGGGCCGATTCACTGAACTAATCTGAGATAAAATCCTAAACTTACTACTTTTGGTATCCACAGAACGCATTTAGTGAGGATTAGGATTTTGCCTTAAATTTTGGTCTGAAGACAAAATCCTTACTTAAGACAAAATCCTAATTTAAGACTAAGTCCTAACTAAAGACAAAATACTAATTTAAGACAAAATCCTAACTTAAGACAAAATACTAATTTAAAACAAAATTCAAATTTAAGACAAAATAATAACTCAAGACAACAGACTAACTTAAGACAAAATACTAACTTTACTACTACTAAATGCCTTATGTGAATAGTAAGTTTAGGATTTTGTCTCAGATTAGTTCTGTGAATCGGCCCCTGAATTGAGGTATCTTGTCATCTTCTGCCACTCCTTGTTCAAATGTTCATGATGCCCAGATCACCTAGTGTTTGTACCTCTGCCCCCTCCCAGATTGCGCAGTCCGACCTCTACGTCACTCTCCCCAGTTCAGGCAAGTGCCCTATTGGGAGCTCTGTACCTGGTGCTACTTTTGAATGTGGTTCTGCAAGAGCGTTTTGTTTTCCAGCAGTCTCTAGCTACCTGCATCAGCATAGGGGACCTGGTTGAGCCCTGTTATTTAGAGAGGAAACACATCTTTGTCCAAACCCCACCTTTTTTTCTATACATAAACTGAATCTCTTGATCGTAAGAGGGGGCTTACCATTCAGCAATGCACTGCAGTTGTGCTGCTAGATAGTAAAGCACCATGTTTGGCATCCCATGTCCACCTTCTTGGCTCAGGAGCCAAAGAATGTTAAGGGACACCCTACCCCTATTCTGTCTCGCACACCACTTCTGCCGGCATTGTGTTTACTCAAGCAAAGAGACTTGGCAAGCACATGGAATGGTTCAAATAAGTACAGCAGATGTGGCAGTACTACCATCTTAGTGATGGTGATTCTACCAATTGTTGAGACATAGTGTTTTTCAGAAATGTGCTGGAACCATACTTTTTTTTAGTGTTTCTAGTGTGCTTCCTTCAAATCTACATATGTATGATAGATTTGCACCCTTCCATGACTAAAAGCTATGGGATCCAACTTTCGTTGGAGCTCAACAGTTCTCGTTGGTAGGATTCCACTGGTGATCTAATACACCAGACTTATCGCTGTTTACTTTCAATCTAGATATCTCACTAAAATATTCAAACTGTGTTAGTGTCAGTTGTAGCACCGTTATTACATCACTTAGATAAAGCAGGATATCATCTACAAGAAGGGACACAATGCACACATTCTCGCACCCAGATTCCTCTTTGTGTATTTACATTTGGAGCATTTCAGCTAATGGCTCCATTACCATTATGGACAGGAGTGGACATAGGGTACACCCGTGCCTTGGCTGCATTAAACAGTACTGAAAGCACCACTCTACAGTGGTGCAATAGATGACCTAGAGGACACAATGAGCAGAGGACTACTATAGAGCCAATGGAAAACAGAACTGGCCATCAGTGGGAGAGCAAAGTGTCTGACTGAAAAGCTCAACAGAGGCAGGTAACATCCATCATGGGCAAGCCCAAAGCACAGAAAGGAGGAGAAACACAGTAAAATGGAGCATCATGTAGAGGAGACACATGAGATTGAACCATGCTGGAGATAAGGGGAGGAGAAAACAGCATGGGCAGCAGAATAAGCTGGATATCATACTGGCAGCAATAAGTGGCTCATGGGAAACTCAAGAACCAAAAATACATGTGATAGCAATAGACCTCAACTTACGATATGTGCATTAAAAGAAGATATCTGTCAGGGTAACAGAAGTGGAAGAGGCACTGAATGAGGTGAAAACAGTAATGTGCGACGCAATGGAACAAATTGCAGATCTTACTGAGTGATTCCGCCATCTAGACTACGGAAGTGAACAAACTAAGGGGTGCTCCAGGAGGAATATTCTGAGACAGTAGGCCTCCTGGAGAAGGATGTGGCCCATAACATGGAGCTACACCTGGAAGAATGACATACTGAGCAAACTGTCCCACACTCTCTGTTCTTCTCAATCAAGAAGATACGTAGAATGCCATCAAAATCCCCAAGCCTGCAGTACCGCTTGCTGTTTTGTAGGACGAATGGCCAGGTCCAGAGCACGAGTGGCTGTGAGAGCTGCTGTTTATGATCTGCTGCCTTTAGTGCTATTTTCTTAGTTCAAAATGTATCCTTGCTTCAATTTTGGACGTTAGGGTGCATTTTCCTCTTAAAAACTAGTGCGAAATGCTGGGAGTATGTTTGGGAGAAATCCTACTCCAAGTGCACTTCAAGCAAGCACGAGCGGCTGCTCGCTATTCATGGTCTGTTGCATTTAGCACTATTTTTATTCATGCAAATATATCCTTGTATCCATTTTTGGCATTTTTGCATTAAAAAAATAGCTCTAAATGCAGAATTACTATTCTCAAGTAATTTTATGTAATTTCATAGAAATTTTAGGTAATTACATATGATAATGCCTCACGGAATTATGCAAATTACGTGCACCCCTAATCGTATTTTACTGGTGACTCAGTGGAGGCAGCTCCTCTATCTTTGCAGGTGCTGTCTTGCTCCTCATCACTTTCAATATGCCGCTGAGCAGCACAAAGGGCACACAGCTTTGTGTTTGCACTGCTGCTGTCTTAACTTCACTGATCAGTGCCTCAGACACAGCCTTTGATCTTGGCTCTTGCAAAGCAAGAGCCAGCAGCCGTTTTTCGTTACATGTTGGTATTTGGGCACTTGTATTTAGCTAAAAGTGACACTGGGTGGGGCCACGCTGCGGCAGTTTCTCATAGGATTCTTCCAGGGCAGGTCAGAGCCATCTGTGGATCGGTATACTCTACCATCTTGCCTGCCAAGCTCCTGACCTCTGACTTGTTATTAGAAAACCTATTTAAAAGTCTTACTTACTAGGTCCATTCTAACTGATAGTCAGCAGGCTGGGTGCCATGCACTGACGTTTTATTACACAGTGCACCCCTGATTCATTGCATTGTACTGCAACATTATAGAGCCTTCACTAACTGTATGCGAGGCACTGAAGCACTTACCTCTGCACTGGCATCAATCTACACCATGAAGAGTTTGGGGTTGGAAAAGAGTTGCCTTTGCTTTAAAATTCTATGTAGGAAGCATTTCCAGGTCATGTGGGATGAGCACCTACGTGTGACTATTGTGTTATGGAACCCAGCATGCAACAGTGTGGTGGATATGAGGTGGGATAGATAGATGTGCAATTTATGGGTTTCAATAAACTGGCAGATTTAAACGGCTCTGCGGATCCCTTCATGGTATTTCCCATGATTATAGTTTACGTAGCTGTTTGCTGCACGGGGTTGCCCAACATGACCTTTTGTTTATGCTTCTGGTACTTACCCTGCATGGTTAGAGAAAGAGAAATGATGGCGAGCTCTGCATATATGGGCATTGTTACTATTATGACAAGTCTGAGTGTCATTGAGAGATGTAAAGAAGTGGTCATAGTGTACAGTTATTTGGTGACTGCACTGGTGTACTAGATTAAAGTCCTCTGATCGACCAACAGTGTGTGACAGATCTCTTCAGGTATTCCATGCCTGTTCATTTGGTGATGGATGGCTTATTGGCTGGTAAAGTACTGGTGATGAATAAGCCCCATCTACATAGTTGAAACAGGTGAAGTGGAGTAATTTAATCAGGTTTAATAAGGGCTTAGATAGATATTGAATAATAACAGTGATATGATGGACTCCTGGGGGATATCACAGTGTTGGGGGTTGAGTTGATTTGAAAGCACGCAGATAAACTACACTTTGTCTATACCTGAAATGAGAAGTAATCCAATATAGAACATTTTCATGTATCCTGGGATGATTGAGTCTTTGTAGTTGCACGTGCTGGTGGACAGTGTCAAATGCAGCTGACAAATCCACAAGCCATAGGGTGCCCACTCCGTGCCTGTCCATTGTGAAATCTAGCTCATCCTAGATGTTATGATAATTTACTCTGTGCATGTGCCTGGTCAGAAGCTGGACTGTTGTTCTGACATCGCACCATTATGTTCTGTTAAAGTTGAAAGTTGAGTAAACACTGCTCTTTCAAATATTTTTCCTAACAAATGTCCATTTGATATAGGTCGGTAGTTTGCTGGGACAGGTGGGTTGAGATTTCCCTTCTTGAAGAGTGGTCTTATGTAGGAGGTTTTCAGCTCAGGTGAGAAGAAGCTAGGACTTGTTGAATAGGCATCTAGCTACCTCCCATGTACATGTTGAACCACAAACACATATGGGCCTTGCTTGACGCATCCTTAGTGTGATCCGAGTAAATGAATCTCTAACAGCTGATCCAAATCGGGTGTCTACCTGCTGAGATATTGGGCTAAAACCCCTCTTGTGACTCTATTGGCCAAGCCATTAACTTTCCTGGAGAGGATTTTTAATGTGTTTGGTTCTATCTCTTCACTTGTCATTTTGTTATGTATTCTTGTGTGTACATATGGAGGCCACTATGACAGCAAACCTGAAAGGACATCTCCAACAGCACCCCTCTCCCCACATTTCCTATTCATGTACCTAAAACTACCCACTCCCTCCAACTTAGGAAGGCCAGTCGTCCACCTATAACCATCCTCTTTAATGCTTTATACTGTTCACACTAACCTTATGATACGCATTGCAAATCTCCAATTTATCAGTGTTAAAAAAATAGGGCATGAAAGTGTGGACCTTCTCTTACATTAGGATGTAGACAATGTCAATAAGTACTAACAAAGAATTGAAGCAGGACTTGCACAGCGTAGTGAATCCAAAAGTTAATGCTTGTTGATGGTCTGTGGCGAGCTACCAGAGATGATGCTGTCTGTGCCAATCAGCGTAAGGGGTAAAGACTAATACATAGCTCCCTCCACTTGGAGGAAGACTCTCCGGTGCTCTGCATTCAAATGACAATAAAGTCTAATAGTTCAAACAAGTTCATGAAAAAGTTAAATCCACAAGTTAGAAAGGTTGCTCCAGTTTTTTAATCCATACTCATTAGTTTCATGAGCGGTTAAAGATTGCTTGAAAAGCAGATTCAATGAACATAATCCATGAAAGGTATCATCCAGCGTTAACACTCCCAATCCCAATGCATTTCGGGCTACTACATAGCCCTTCCTCAGGGGAATGGTCTACAAACATAAAGGAAAACATCATGCCGTCACTAATTGGTTCATACACATAAGTAGACTACTAGACAATCACTGACAATATACCATGCGGTGCACTGGTATTAACAAAAAGCGTCGTGATACTCAAAAGCCTTGCCCCATGCAGAAAACCAAGAAGTGATGTCTTATTAAAACAAAGTAAAAGTGAGTCTGTGACGTGCCGAACTGCGCTTGAGCAAAATGCACTACAACGTGAAAGCAAGACTCGCTGAAACCAATGTGTTCAAAGAAAACATGACAAGCGATAAGATGCGCAAAGTAAATGAAAGTGCCCAAACACAAAGTAAACGAAGAGCGGTAACTCGCAACACTCACGGCAATGTTTACATCGGAGTGCCAGGGTCATACACTATGAGAGGACATGAAACCGTGTAAGCGACCCACTCGGTCATAATGTGAAAACGCGAGCGCGTTAGCAAAGGTCCTCAGTAGAGGTACTTACATAGAGAAGTGCACGGATACCCTCTATCTGCGACCTGTTCAAAGCCTGTAACCACGGAGGTCTAAAAGTAATAAGTGAACGGGCAGCGAGTGAAGTGAAAATAGACGAGGGACTGCAAAATGTGAGGGAAGCAAGCGCCATGTTGAAAGGGTAAAATGAAAACAGAGCGTGATAAACAAACAAACAATGAGAGAAACGAAGAAACAAAGCTCCCGGATATGTCACCACTTTTAACCAATAAGTGTAATCAAAAACGAATGGTTATTGCAAGAATCTGGCAGCACAACAGAATAGAAAATGTATGCATATGCAAGATATTACAATTCATATGATTAATGTCAGAAAATGATGCGTGATGTGAGATGCACAGCAAATGACCAGTGATACAAAGTCTATATGTAGCATAGGAATTCCATCCTGTCATTTATTCCGTGTGGCTGCATCGTCGCCATGAAGCGGATCCAAAAGTTCTCTCTCTTCAATAACGTATTTTTATTGTTATGTGTGGATGTCACTTGCTCCAATATGAGATATTTTAATTGGGCTACTGTGTGTTTTTGTTCCAGAAAATGTTCCGCTAATGTAATCTATATGCTGAAATGTCCCTGCGGGAAGTGCTACGTCGGTCACACAGAAAGAAAAATAAGAGTTAGACTGTTGGAACATAAAAGCAACATAAGAACTGGGAATATAAAATCTACAGTAGCGGCACATTTTCTGGAACAAAAACACACAGTAGCCCAATTAAAATATCTCATATTGGAGCAAGTGACACCCACACATAACAATAAAAATACGTTATTGATTGAGAAGGAGAACTTTTGGATCTGCTTCATGGCGACGATGCAGCCACACAGATTAAATGACAGGATGGAATTCCTATGCTACTTTTAGACTTTGTATCACTGGTCATTTGCTGTGCATCTCTCATCACGCATCATTTTCTGACATTAATCATATGAATTGTAATATCTTGCATATGCATACATTTTCTATTCTGTTGCGCTGCCAGATTCTTGCAATAACCATTCGTTTTTGATTACACTTATTGGTTAAAAGTGGTGACATATCCGGGAGCTTTGTTTCTTCGTTTCTCTCATTCTTCGTTTCCAGCACCAGGGACGCCTTCAAAAACGCCACCCGCATACATCACCAACTAATCCGGTCTGCCAAGAAAGCCGCATTCAAAGACCGACTAGATAACAACGCCCACAACAGCAAGGAATTATTCAACATCGTCAAAGAGTTTACCAACCCCTCAGCCAACTCCAACGACATCACCCCCTCTCAAGCCCTCTGCAACTCCCTAGCTTCATTTTTCCACAACAAAATCGCAGACATCCACAACAGCTTCGACAGCCGACCCGGAGACCAACCCACCCAACCCTCTGCAGGACCTTCACCCCCCTTGAACATCCTTAATCACTGGAACCCAATCTCCATTGAGGACACCATCCGCCTGATGAACTCCATCCACTCAGGATCCCCCACAGACCCATGCCCTCACCACATCTTCAACAAAGCAGACTCCATCATAGCACCACACCTCCGAGACGTCATCAACTGCTCCTTCAACTCCGCCACCTTCCCGGAAAGCTGGAAACATGCCGAACTCAGCGCCCTTCTGAAAAAACCCACAGCTGACCCCACCGAACTCAAGAACTACCGCCCCATCTCGCTCCTTCCATTCCCGGCCAAAGTCATTGAGAAAGCTGTCAACAACCAGCTCGCCGCATTCCTCGAAACCAACAAATTCCTTGACTCCTCACAGTCCGGCTTCCGAGCCAAACACAGCACTGAGACCGCCCTCATCGCAGCCACAGACGACATTCGAACTCTACTGGACAATGGAGACACAGTCGCCCTCATCCTCCTCGACCTCTCCGCAGCCTTCAACACAGTCTGTCATAGCACCCTATTACAGCACCTCAGAAACATCGGAATCCAAGGAAAAGCACTGGATTGGATCACCTCGTTCCTCACCGGAAGAACCCAAAGAGTCCGCCTCCCACCATTCAAGTCAGAGGCCACTGAAGTCATCTGCGGCGTGCCACAAGGATCTTCACTCAGCCCCACCCTCTTCAACGTATACATGAGCCCCCTCGCAGTCATCGCACGCCAACACAACCTCAACATCATCTCATACGCTGATGACACTCAACTGATCCTATCACTCACCAAAGACCCGAACACTGCCAAAACCAACCTACATGAAGGAATGAAAGAAGTAGCCGAGTGGATAAAGCACAGCCGACTAAAACTGAACTCAGACAAAACAGAAGTCCTTATCCTAGGTACCTCCCCCTCTGCCTGGGATGACTCTTGGTGGCCAGAGGCCCTTGGAAAAGCACCCATCCCGACGGAACACGCACGGAACCTGGGCGTCATCCTGGATTCTTCACTCTCCATGAACAGACAAGTCAACGCCGTGTCATCATCCTGCTTCAATATTCTTCGCATGCTCAAAAAAACATTTCGCTGGATCCCCACCGAAACTAGAAAAACTGTCACCCACGCACTGGTCACGAGCCGCCTGGACTACGGAAACACCCTATACGCCGGTACCACCGCAAAACTCCAGAAAAAACTCCAACGCATCCAGAACGCTTCAGCCAGACTCATACTAGACATCCCGCGTAAAGACCACATCTCTGGTCACCTGAAAAACCTCCACTGGCTCCCCGTCAATAAAAGGATTACTTTCCGCCTCCTAACCCACGCACACAAAGCACTCTACGAACTTGGACCCGAATGCCTTAACACAAGACTCTCCTTCTACACCCCCTCCCGCCAGCTACGATCCTCCAACCAAGCCCTTGCTACTGTACCTCGCATCAACAAAACCACCATGGGAGGTAGATCCTTCTCCTACCTGGCAGCTAAAACCTGGAACTCACTTCCCACTCACCTTCGCCTCACTCAGAACCACCTAGCATTCAGAAAGCAACTTAAAACTTGGATATTCGACAAGTAATTCCCCCACCCTTCTTCAAGCGCCTTGAGACCCTCTGGGTATGTAGTGCTCTATATAAATCATTTGACTTGACTTCACTTGACTTGACATTTTACCCTTTCAACATGGCACTTGCTTCCCTCACAGTTTGCAGTCCCTCGTCTATTTTCACTTCACTCGCCGCGCGTTCACTTATTACTTTTAGACCTCCGTGGTTACAGGCTTTGAACAGGTCGCAGATAGAGGGTATCCGTGCACTTCTCTATGTAAGTACCTCTACTGAGGACCTTTGCTAACGCGCTCGCGTTTTCACATTATGACCGAGTGGGTCGCTTACACGGTTTCATGTCCTCTCATAGTGTATGACCCTGGCACTCCGATGTAAACATTGCCGTGAGTGTTGCGAGTTACCGCTCTTCGTTTACTTTGTGTTTGGGCACTTTCATTTACTTTGCGCATCTTATCGCTTGTCATGTTTTCTTTGAACACATTGGTTTCAGCGAGTCTTGCTTTCACGTTGTAGCGCATTTTGCTCAAGCGCAGTTTGGCACGTCACAGACTCACTTTTACTTTGTTTTGATAAGACATCACTTCTTGGTTTTCTGCATGGAGCAAGGTTTTTGAGTATCACAACGCTTTTTGTTAATACCAGTGCACCGCATGGTATATTGTCAGTGATTATCAAGTAGTCTACTTATGTGTATGAACCAATTAGTGATGGCATGATGTTTTCCTTTATGATTGTAGAGCATTCCCCTGAGGAAGGGCTTTGTAGTAGCCCGAAATGCATTGGGATTGGGAGTGTTAACGCTGGATGATACCTTTCATGGATTATGTTCATTGAATCTGCTTTTCAAGCAATCTTTAACCGCTCATGAAACTAATGAGTATGGATAAAAAAACTGGAGCAACCTTTCTAACTTGTGGCTTTAACTTTTTCATGAACTTGTTTGAACTATTAGACTTTATTGTCATTTGAATGCAGAGCACCGGAATGTCAATAAGTACTCATCATCCTGTCACCAAGAGAAACAGGAAGATGCAGCTCTCTCTGACCACATGGGAAAAGTCAGGTAGCCTCTAAAGCTCATAAATGTAATCGCCTCTCGGGGTCTCTCAGCCCCATCTTCATGGAGCTCTCTCCAACTCAGGAGATTAAGGTTGTTCGTCTGCCACATACGTCATGTCAACCAGTGGACTTCTTTCAGCCCAGGGGGAAGACCGGGGGACCAGCTTTTGTTTGTCTCAGATGAGTCTGGGGAGTCTCTTGGTCACCCTCAGGCTTATCATGAGCAGGTTCTTTGTCTTCCAGGCAAGACTCTGTTATCCACAGGAAGGCGGTCCCATCGGCTCTGGTAGTCCAGCGGTGGAAGTTTGTAGTGTCCCAGTTCCTTACTCTCATGCCGCCTGTCAGGGGTAAAAAAAAATAGGACTTGGAATGATGATTCACTCTGAGCTTAGTGGGCTAGAGCAACATGCATTGCAGGTTCATAAAGCGAAACTTCTGTTTCACCTCCTAAAATGATTTTTATTGGTTCTGAATCTGCCTAGTGTAGTAGGGGAAAATCATGACGCAGAAAGAATGGTGGAGCATTGCTCCTTTTATGCTTGCCTCCGATAGGATTGTGTATCTGTTGCAAAAAATAAATATTTGAGCAATCATAGGGGTGTCCCGGGGAAGGAGGTGGGGGGGGGGGTCTTCTGAATCAAAGCCCTATGAATTCTCTCCATCCCATAGCACGATGACAAAACTCCACTGGCTATCCAGGATGTAATCCATTCTTCCAGGAACCTTTCCAGAGAAGTGGACTCATCAACTTCCAGAAATCCAACAAATTTAGGACTATGGTGTCTGGATTTTTCAGCATCTTCTGCCCTCACCTTTAAGATTTTGGTGGCAGCAAGCTGCTTCAACACATCCGTTTTGAGGGTAACCACTTCATCGTTAAGCGTTGAGACCCATTCTCTGAAACTCTATGTGTTGCATTGCGTAAATCTTGACGGAGAAACTATACACCAGAGCCCACCTCACTGATTTTAGCTTCCACAGCCAGTCTGGAACCTGGATTTCTTGAGGATAGTGGCAGTATCATTGACTTGAGTTTTCTGGGTGGGTAAGTAGACGAGGCCCAATACAGGTGGTCCCATTGAAGGAGTTGTAAACTTGTCCAACTTCAAACCTTTTTATAATTTGCAACTATTATATTTTCAATAGAATATTTAACTAACTTACTTTGGGCTAATTCAAGAGGAATAAAAAAGCTTACAATTTTGTGTGCAGCTGTTAAGTTTCAAATCATGTCTCTAACAATTGTCTGAATAATTCGAGTTTAATACCTATACTCTCAAAACTAAATGCAGTATATCCTGATGTAAAGTTTGTCCTGAAGATTAGATTGATTCCAAAAATATACCCTCAAAAAAATAATTTTGTTTCAGTAAGTCTCGAAATGTACATTCCACACCATGTAGAACCAGATGGGGAACTTTGGATTCATAAACACAATGTATTCTTTTTTTGTACATAGGCACAAGTAGCACATCTCAGTGCTGTCCACAAAGATCCAGTTGATTGCTTGTTGGAATGCTCTTTCCATGACTGATTGTTACATAGCACCTTTTACTATAGTTTTAGAGAAAATTATGACCTTGATCTTTTGCATATTAATTTGAAAAATCTGACATTAGCAACTTACTCAGCAAAAGCAGCTAAAAACCTCTGTAGCTCAATTAGAATCCTACCAAACAAAAGATCCTCTGCATGTATTAAGTATCACAAAAAAACATTGCCCACAATTTTGGAGAACATGATTTCATTTTTTCCACCACCATGAGCAAATGACCTATATACAATGAAAATAGATGTGGAGGAAGTGCTTTAAACGATTGTCAGTATATAAATGCTTCATTTATGTGATTGCCTCATCCATTGGAACCTGCAGCCATGTATCGTATGTATCTTGAGGAGTTTGGTTGAAATATTCAGAATTTCATTATCTAAACTATGATTTTTCAAATTCACCTATAGTAGATGATTATCCACCTTATCAAGGGCATTAATTAGATCTTCAAAGGTTTTTTTATGTTCACAAACTTTTCGAACATTAATGAAGAAAATAAGCTATTATCACAAACAAAGGCATCTTTGAGAAAGCCCAGCTGTTCTACAGAAAAGATGTGATGAGAACAGGATTAAATATTTTGTTGTGTTATCCTGGAAAAAATGTTACCCTGAGAATCTATTGATGCTACTGATTTCTCTCTGTTTTAAAAAAGAGGTACAGATAGGTTTCCTTTCTAAGTATGTGGAATCTTTAAATTGACCACACAATAACAACATAAAGGATGCAATAATGTAGCCCACTTTATTGATTCTTCTTAATTGAAAGGATGGAGAGCCAATCCAGGCTATGAGATTCTAATGTTTTAAACAAAAACAACGGTGTGAATAATTTCGTCAACTTGCACCTCATATTTTAACGATTCTTATGGACATCTGTAAGATAAATTCAGAGAAATCTGAATATGAGATATACTTCAGAAAGATGGATCTCACACTCTTTTTGTAGCTATGGGGAGTGACATTTCTGTTTTTTAGCGTTTCCAATTCTGCTGGCAGAACACTTCTCCATCGAGTAGCTTGTGAGCTCTCCGGTTACCTGAAAGCAGCTCTCCTATGTGCAGCTCAGTACGCAAAATTAGAAACTTTGGCTTGGTTGAATTATTATATGTATACCAAAATTGAAAATCACATATCTGAAATGCCAATTCATGTATTTTCAGAATTCGTTATCTGATGTTTACCGACAAAAATGGTGGAATCTCCAAAATACATTTAAAGATGATATTTGAGTGATACAAATCAAAGTGCTGGGGAGACTATTATTAATATCACTTACCTTCAACCTAGCGCCACTGCAGTTAGGCTTTTATGTATTACCCATGTGCAGGCATTTCACATTGACAAACAATGTTTTACATTGCTGCTGGCAACCGTGCCTGATGCATGGAGGTGATCACTGCTAATAATCTTGCATATGGTGACTGCTAAGGTAATCTTGTCTGATGTGGTTACTACTACATGTCTAATAATATTAAGAGCTCGGAGGGATTTTAATTGAACACAAGTAGCTCCTATTACACAAAAAAGGTTGGAGGTCCTGGCAAGAACTTTCATAGTGCCTCCCTTGTACACTTGAATTTAAGCTAAATGATTCCGAAGGCCATAATGATATTAAAGCAAGGTCCTTGCCTATTTGGGCATGGGTGCTCTAAGTGCTACAGCCAAAACATAGGGCCTTATTTAGAGTTTGTTGGAAGGGTGATAGATCACAAATGTGGTGAATTAGGAAGTAATGCACTTGTAATAAGACAGATGGTATGTCTGTCATGTTTGTGACAAAGTACCCATCCTTCAAACTCTACATCCGGTCAATAATACTCAAACTATTGGGTTTAAAGGACATCATGCCCTCAGCTGCTATGAGGGGCTGATTCGTCATGGATTCTACTCCTCAACATAGCTAGTTGCTTGCATCGGTGAACGGCTCCTGCAAAGCTCTCAGGAAGCCAACATACTATAAAGTGCGTTCTTCTCAAGTGCAACGTATTCCAATCTTCATGACGTCTGCCTGCAATGTGCAATGACCCCTAGTGTGAGAACAATTTTATAACACCATGTAAACTCAAATTGTGTCATGGTTGTTAAATACTTTGTTTATTTGTACCTCAGCTACATTTTTAAGTTAATAGTAGGCTTTTGTTTGGTCTAGCAAACTTCCTCCCTCTTGTTTCAGCATTTAAACTGGCTTGACATCACAGCTGATGTTTCCATTGTGTCGTCATTCACAAGGACTGGCCACCATGTTTTTCAGTCATGAATAGCTTGCCTGACGAATTGTTAGTACCTCTTGTGAGACTTGGTTTTGTTTAACTGCTCTTCCGTTGTTGAATACAGTCTTAGATAAACATCACCAACTCATGGTAAACTCTTTCAACGGCCCACCAAAGAGGCGATATGTAGAAAAACTCATTCTTTTTGCATTCAAGGACAATTTGCTCTTTGGTGTAGTGGATGGGACCTACATTTGTACTGGCCTTGTCGCAGCCAGAAAAGATGCCTTTCGTACACCAACTGTGTTCTTGTCATTGCCTGATATTGTATTGGGTGATCACTGCCTACTGCTCTCTAACCTAATGGGAAGATATTGAACATGAATACAAACTGGGTTATAATAGTTGCAGTACAGACTGCAAGTCTTGCATGAGGATTTTAAACACTACTCATGTGTTGGGTGTGGCAGATCTGGCTCCAGCTGTTACTTGGGCAGATAAATTACTCCCTAAGTTTGTCAAGTTTATGAGAACAAGCTCTTGCTGTTTAAATGCTTTCTGCAGCTGCATCTTTTTTCTTAATACTCACAAACCACACTTGATTTGCCTTAGACACTATTCAGTGACTGATTGTATCAGAAGGTATACCAACATGCAAATGGCATATCTTCTTGGTCTAACAGCAACTTTATGTTCTTCACATGCAGCAACTTTGATTTATTGTTAATCTGCCCTTATTGGCAGATTAGGTCCAGCAACTTTCCACTCAAATTCAATCAACAATCCAGCCAGGAGATTAGATGGTCCAGTAGTCCCCTTTTAAGTGCCAGTGGCAAGTCGTTGATCAATGACAGCTATCATCACCTTGATAGCTTGTGTCTCATCTTCTTTAGGATTTCAGTAGCCTCGATCCTCTTCTTCAATATCCCTTAACCTGAGCCATCACTAAATGATCTTTCGCTTTGCAGATTTAGGAGGACTCCACCACACCTGTTTTCTGGTGGAGGCTTCTGGTCTAATCCTCTTCAATTTTGTATATTGAGTGATTCTTTCCAAAGATCTTACTATACCTGGCCTAATAGTGGAGGACATCCCTTTCATGTGTGATGATAAATTAACATGAAAGGTAAAATCTTTGTCAGTAGTCACATGTCTACTTGATAAAAATGGCACCCTGATGTTGAATTAACAAAACATGTGTTTTTTAAGAATGATAAGCCGGTATTTTGGGATTAAATTAATGTTTTTTTGCTTGAAAATGAGTAACTACTTTTTAGAGAATTAAGCTCATTTATCTAAAATTAAATGTTTGCATTGTAAAGAAAAATTAGCATTTTCAGAAATTGACCAGTTGATGTTTAGGAGTAAAATTATTGCATTTCACAATTATATTTAAGATTGATATCTGGGTCATAATTCATGCAGCCTTTGGGAAACACACAATAGATCCTAGTTGAAAAATGCTATGACTTTTCACTCTAACTATCAAAACTGCTGTTACTCATGCAGTTTCTTTTATTTTAATTTTTTTGAATCCTCAGTAGCCTTTAAAACACCATTCCATTTGCACCCGTAAATGGAGGTACCATGCCCTTCTGTGCATATGTTCTGGAAGCAGAGGGGGGGGAAAGAGGAGACATCAGCTTCAAGACCTTGCCACCGTGGTTTACATGAAGCAACGTCCTCCAACCTCCACCGCCTCGCTATCTCTCCACTGCATTCCCCCATCAGCCAAAGGGTAGACAGTCAAAATATCGAGTTGGAAATATCGACCTACCATAATATCGAGTCTGAAATATCGAAGGAGCATAATATCGAAGGCAAGAATATCGTAGGACAGAATATCGACCCAAGGTAAGTAATATCGAAATACTTAATATCGATGTAAGTAATATCGAAGTTAGTAATATCGATAGCATATATATCGATGTTAATAATTTCGATGACACTAATATCGATATTTGTATTATTTTATAGTTTTTTATTATGTATGTGTTATATGTTTAATTTAAGTATTTAAAATAATTACTATTATATGTATATACATTTTCTATAATAATATAGAAATTTATAAGGAAATTTGATGTTTTAGTACCGGAGCGGGTTGTGGGTTTATAGGGGAATAGGGTGGGAAGTAATTTAATTATGGTAAGTTGATTAATAATTAGTAGGATTAATTAATTAATTATAATTATTTGCTAATTAATATTGATTAATTGGGAAATAATTAATTGATTAATTGATATATATTTTCTGTAGCGGGATGTGGGTTTATAGGGGAATAGGGTGGGGAGTAATTTAATAATAATTAATTAATTAATATATGTTTTTAAATATTTATAACTAATTAATTGGCAAATAATTAATATTAATTAGTTAATTAATTTATATAATTTTGTAGATATTTGAAATTAGTAATTAATTGGTAATTAAATAATATTAATTAGTTAATTACATTATTAGAGTAATTTATTTATATATATAATTTTTAGTTACTGTTAATTAATTAATTGGGGAAAAATGATATTAATTATTAAATTATATTAATTACAGCTTATGTGCTAATATATTTACTTTATTGTTATTGTTAATTAATTATTAATTGCTAATTAAATAATATTATTTAACTTTGGGTTAAGGAGTATTTTTAGGGTTCAGGGTCATTTTTGGGTTTTTGGGTAAAGGGGTATTTTTAGGGTTCAGGGTCAGTTTTCAGTTCTTGGGTAAAGGGGTATTTTTAGCGTTCAGGGTCAGTTTTCAGTTCTTGGGTAAAGGGGTATTTTTAGGGTTCAGGGTCAGTTTTCAGTTTTTGGGTAAAGGGGTATTTTTAGGGTTCAGGGTCAGTTTTCAGTTCATGGGTAAAGGGGTATTTTTAGGGTTCAGGGTCAGTTTTCAGTTCATGGGTAAAGGGGTATTTTTAGGGTTCAGGGTCAGTTTTCAGTTTTTGGGTAAAGGGGTATTTTTAGGGTTCAGGGTCAGTTTTCAGTTCATGGGTAAAGGGGTATTTTTAGTGTTCAGGGTCAGTTTTCAGTTCATGGGTAAAGGGGTATTTTTAGGGTTCAGGGTCAGTTTTCAGTTTTTGGGTAAAGGAGTATTTTTAGGGTTCAGGGTCAGTTTTCAGTTCTTGGGTAAAGGGGTATTTTTAGGGTTCAGGGTCAGTTTTCAGTTCTTGGGGAAAGGGGTATTTTTAGGGTTCAGGGTCAGTTTTCAGTTTTTGGGTAAAGGGGTATTTTTAGGGTTCAGGGTCAGTTTTCAGTTCGTGGGTAAAGGGGTTGTTTTTGGGTTCAGGGTCAGTTTTCTCGACTGTTGCACTCTCTGGAGTGGGAATAGTAATTTTATCCCTACGCTATCAAACGCTTTCCCTACTGTTCCACTCTCTGGAGTAGGAATAGTAATTTTTACCCTTACGCTATCCAACGTTTTATATAATTAATTGTTAAAATATCACATGTTTATTTTATTTTTTATATTACTTACATTTTATGTATGTTATTGTTTTATGTTTGTAAATGTATTAGTAAATTAGAATATATTTCATTAATTTATAAATTAGTAAATTAATTATTAATACTTATTGTTCAGTACATATATATTATATCTTTACTGTATATATTTAATTAATGTATTATTAATATATATGTTTTATTTATTAATTTTAAACATTATTAGATACTTTTAAATATGTATATTTTATTTATTAGTGTTATATACTTACTTTTACATTTATATATATTAAAAAAAAAATCGATATTTTTAACATCGATATTTTTTACATCGATATTATTTTTTCGATATTTTTGTACTTACCATGTTGTAGATAGGATGTCGATATTTTTGCCCTCGATATTGTTGACTCGATATTCTTGTAGGTCGATATTTCTGAGGTCGAAATTCTGTCAGTGATCCGAGCCAAAGCACAGATTGGGAAGCACAAAGGGAGAAAACCAGGATAGCTAGACGAGGCATAGCAGGTATAATTATTGGATATCAAGATTTGTTTGTTGCTCACACTACTCAAAAACGGGAGACCAAAAATTATGATTCTTAAAAGCCTTCATATCCAAACTGGCCACATGTTTAACAGAGGACAGCCAATCAAGAAACCTAGGAGGATATGTAGATATCCACTGCTTGCAGATTTCTCTGCATGCCAGCAGCATGGATTAAAAGAACAACTTTGCTTTGTTCTCTGTAATACCTTCAGGGGAGTCAACACAGCCAAAAAAGACTGACAAAATGCTTACCTTGATAGTGGTGTCCAGAATCGTGGACAATGCCCTACTCACGTTATTCCAGAATGACTGGATCTCAGAACAAGCCAAAAACATGTGCACGTCATCTTCTTTCAGACTGCCGCATTTAGGGCATGCCACGGCACCCCTTCCTCCGAACTTAGACAACCACTGCGGCGTCCAATGGGCTCTATTAATGGAGAAAAGGTGATTTCTTCTTAGGTGCACAGATGTAACTGTTTTAAAAAGCATAGATATTGATACTTGCCACTTATTCTCCAGCAGGGACTCCGGCAAGCATCTTCCCCATAATTCTTTTGGCAAAGTAAAGGCTCCATCTCCCGACTCAACCATCAGCCAATAGATCATTGCACGCTCTTCTTTGATAGTTGCCTCTTCCATAAGTCTGTCTTCCAGTTCATTTTGACTTCCTATCACCATGCTTGGATCCTGGTACCAGCTTTGCATTTGGATATACTTAAATCTGGATACTTGTTGATTCGTCAACTGATTACATGTTTTCCAGCTTATTAATTGACCTTCCAGTAAAATATGGTTCCATCTAGTGAGGCCTGCCTCTCTCAATGGTCTCGCTAGGAGATCTTGTATCCAACCCAGTGAACCTGGTTAGTCCCTGATAGGAGCCATAGAGCAATAATATGGTATCTTTAGAGCTTTTCTGGCCCTATACCAAGTCTCTGCCAGGCCTCTCAGAATTTTCAACCTAACTTTCTTGAAGTATTTAGGGTCTGCACATTTGAACATAAAAGCCTGACTGTCTCCATGCTCCTGTCTTGACATAACATCTAGTAGTTCCCCAAGTTCCGATGGTGTGGGAGTATTGAACAACATTTTTCCATTTTTTAATAAGAATGCCCATGAATAGAATAACAAGTCCGGCAGAGCTAGGCCCCCTTTCTCCACCCTCCGTCTTAATTTCTTCCAGGCTATCCTTGAGCCTCTGCTTGACCAAATAAAACTACTTATTTGGCCTTGCATTTTTTTTGGTGCTTCACTTTCAAAGTGAAGGGGGATAGTGTTGAACAAAAAGGTTAACTTAGGAAGAATCATCATTTTTATCAAGTTAACTCGACCTAACAGAGTGAGCTGGAGATGTGCCCATATTTTTAGGAGCCCACTGATCTCTTTTTTTAATTTCTCAAAATGTATTTTTGTTAATTTGGAGATATCTTGTGAGATCAAAACTCCCAAGTATGTCATTACCTCCTTTTTAATACCTTCCCCAACTTCTAGATTACAGGACATGATTTCGGTCTTACTTCTGTTTATATCATATCCCGATACTTTTCCAAAATCCGTTGCTAATACATTAATACGACCCAAGGTATTATGCAGATTAGTTGTATAGATGAGAATATAATCTACATAGAGGCCCAGTTTCTTATTCCAACCCTGGAATTGGAAAGAAATGATCTCAGAATCTTCCCTGATTCTTCTAGCTAAAGGCTCTATATACAGATTGAACAAGCGTGATGACAAGGGACACCCCTGCCTCGTACCTCTACTGATAGAAACAGGGTCAATCAGGGAGTCGTTAATGAGTAATCTAGCCTTTGGCGACCTGTATATGGCCTCCAGAATTCTGCAGAAATTTCGACCAAGGTTTACGGATCTTGCCTCTAACTGTAGAAAGACCCAGTTAACTCTGTCGAAAGCTCTAGTGGCATCTAAAGCTATTACTGCAAGTGGGAGCTCATAGGTGGACGCCAAGTCTGTCGAGCTTATCAATGAGTAAGTTAGTTCCTTTAGGTGCCTTCCAAGAGTATAACCTTTTTGATCTATGTGGATCAACTCTGTCATGGGTCCATTCAATCTATCGGCCAATATCTTTGTGAAGATCTTATAATCACAGTTTAATAAAGATATTGGCCGATATGAATCACAGTTTGTTGGGCTTTTACCTGGCTTCAGAATTAGAGAGATGTTTGCCTCATTCCATGAGGCTGGCATTTCGGATCCATTAATAAAGAGATCGTTAAAGATTTCTGAAAGAATGGATATTAGTGTGTTTGCCAGAGCTTTATAAACCTCAAGGGACAGACCGTCAGGGCCTGGGGCTTTAGCCTTCTTTCCTTGTCTTAATGCAAGCTCAACTTCCCTTTCCTTGATCTCCTGATTCAAAAGCCTGCTTTTATCAGCCGTAAGAGCATTTTTTGTGCCATGACCTAGCCATACTTCGCCCTCATCTTGAGTGGGGTTTAGATCTTCTTGATAGACCCTGCAGTAATGATTATAAAAAACTTGCTTGATCTCCTCATTATCACTAATGAGGACATCAGTACAGTCACATTTGACCTGGTTAATCCTATTCCTCACCTGTTGTTTTTGACTTTCCAGGCAAGCAGCTTACTACAACCTTCACTGTATTCAAAATGGGCTAGTGTGCAGTCCTCTTACTTTTTTCTTACCCTTTCATGTAAAATTGTTGACAATTTGGATTTTTCTCTTTGCACCTCTTGGAATAATTTCTCCCGGGCTTCTTCATCCACCCCAGGGTCAATTAGATTTTCTCTAAGGTCCGGACCTGTCCCTCAACTATTGACACCTCCTCATAGTATCTACATCTTTTTTTCAGCCGCTAATGACCATAACCTACCTTGTAGAAAAGCTTTATAAGCGTCCCAGATTACCCCGTATGTAGCTGAACCCTGATTAAAAAGGAAGAACTCTTCTGTTTCTCTAATAGTGTAGCAATAACATCATCTTCCTGTAGAATTGTACAGTCTAAAGTCCATTTTGATTGGGGGGCTTTCTCATATAGCTTTAGATGTATAATCACAGCCGAGTGATCCGACAAATGGACGCCCACATGTTCGACCTTCTGAATCCACTTAGTCAGATCACTGTCAGTAAGAAAATAGTCTAGCCTGGACTGATGTCTATATTTATGGTTATAGAATGTAAAACTTTTTTTTGTTTCCAGCCTTCTGCCTCTGGATATCACAAAGTCCGAGCTGGGTCATTATTTGTTTAAAGAGCTTAGACATTTTTGGATTAACACAAGCTCTACTGCGTGAAATCCTATCTAGAGTATGATCTAAAACTGCATTGAAATCACCGGCCATGATGACTGGATCAGAAGAGTCCACCAATTCAGCTAATAATTTGCCCAAAGGGGAAACATCGTCATGGTTAGGGCCATAATATCCCACTAAAGTAAAGAGATAACCTAAAACCTTAGCCTTTATCACTAACCATCTCCCTGCTTTGTCTGAGGTGTGTGCCCCAAACTCCACTTGCGACCCTCTTTTAACTAAAATCCCCACCCCTTTTGTTACAGCCGACTGAGATGTGCAGGCTATTTGGGAGATCCAATTTTGGCATTTAAAGAAATCCAAACCCTCCTTTTCTGATAAATGGGTCTCCTGCAAAATAATAATCTAGGCTGGACAATCTTTTAAGTATTGTAGAATTTTATTTCTCCTCCCTCGTACCTTAAGGCCATTTACATTCCATGAGAGAACTATTATTATCTCCCCTCTCCTCTCATCCATCTCGCTTGGAAATTTGAAACCCAGCACAGAGGCAAAGAGAAAGTAATCAGCACTAAAAATACTTCAGAGGCTCTAGCCCCTTCCCTGCTGATGACGATCTGGGCTCGTCATGGCACACACTGGTCGTGTGCTGATGACGAGCCCAGCTCGTCATGAGCCCTCCCTCTGGGGAAGCGCTGGCGCTCCCCCCGAGGGTTTCTGATCAGAGCCGCAGGTATGGGGTTGGCAGCGGACGAGCATCCGCTACCCCTGCCCCCCCATGGGCCGCAAGGTTTCCCTTTGGTGTATGTCGGCAAGAGGCATGTAGGCTGCGCCCAAAAGGCTTCACATTGCTGTGGTGCGGCAAGAGGCATCTGGTGCTGCTAGGCTTCCTGTTGGTGTAGTGCAGCAAGAGGCATCTGGGGCTGCTAGGCTTCCCATTGGTGTAGTGCGGCAAGAGGCATCTGGGGCTGCTAGGTTTCCCGTTGGTGTAGTGCAGCAAGAAGCATCTGAGGCTGCTAGGCTTCCCGTTGGTGTAGTGCGGCAAGAGCCCTCAGCAAGAAGCATCTGGGGCTGCTAGGTTTCCCGTTGGTGTAGTGCAGCAAGAAGTATCTGAGGCTGCTAGGCTTCCTGTTGGTGTAGTGCGGCAAGAGGCATCTGGGCTGCAGGCTGGGGCGGCTGCACTTCCCGTTGATAGGGATGGCCTCTGGGTTGCCCCTGGCCTGGTGCAGCCGGCATTGCCAGATTTCACTGGTGTTCCAGGTAGTAGAGTGAATACTGAGAATTTTCTGCCGATACATTTTTTTCAGTTGTTTTTGGACGATGTGTTTTTGGCAGAGATTGTTGAGCAAACTAATTTGTATTCAGAACAGTTTTTGAGGGACAACAGTGCCAGCCTTAAGCCCCATTCTAGAGCTACCCGGTGGACTCCCACAAATTTGTTGAAGAGATAAAGAAGTTTTTGGGATTAACTTTTTTGATGGGCTTGCTAAGGAAGCTATCAATGTCTTCATATTGGTTCACTAGTCCCTTGATGGCAACAGCTATATTTCCAGCAGTCATGAGTCGTGATCGGTATTTGCTTCTGCTTCGGATGATGCATTTTGTTGATAATGGTTTAGCGTTGCCACACGATCACCCTGATTGTGACCGTCTTTTTAAGATTCTGCCTGTCCTTGAACACTTTGTTGATCGTTTTTCTGAGATCTTTGCTTTTGGTTAAGAAATAGCAGTGGATGAATCTTTGGTATTGTTCAAGGGCTGCTTGTTTTTTAGGCAATACATTCCTAGTAAGAGGGCACGCTATGGAATTAAACGGTATATGCTGTGTGACAGTGGGACTGGATATGTCTGTAATTTCAGGGTGTACACCGGTAAGGAGTCCAGCATTAACCCTCCTGGTTGTCCTTAAACTTTTGGAGTGACTGAGAAAATTGTGTGGGAACTAGGTAGAGGATTATTTAACAAAGGCCACCATTTATATGTAGATAACTTCTACACTGGTGTTCGGTTGTTCAAGGAATTGGCCAAAGTGGGCACGGTTGCTTGTGGCACAATGCGCTGTAACCGTAAAGGTTTCCCAAAAGAACTTGTTTGCAAAAGGCTTGTGGGGGGACAGTCTAGTGCATTGCGATGTGAGGAGCTTCTAGCTGTGAAGTTTTCAGACAGGAGAGATGTCTACATGCTGACTACTATCCATGATGAAAGCACTGTACCTGTGCCTGTTTGGGGTCAGGGTGCTGAAGTGCGCAAACCTGTGTGCATTTTAGACTACAATAGGCACATGGGTGGTGTTGACAGAGTAGATCAGAGGTTGGAACCTTATGCAGCTCTTCGAAAGTCTTACATTTGGTGTAAGAAGTTGGCTATCCATCCTTTCTACTTGGCAACTTTTAAGGCTTTTGTTGTGTTCCAGAATTCTTGTCATGATTCAAAGATGCCTTTTGTTAAGTTTCAGGAGTCTATAATAGGCAGCCTTGTACTAGTGGAACAGGCAAGTGTTCCTAGAGTTGGATTGGTGAAGTATGTGGCTAGACTGAAAGATCGCCACTTTCCTGAACACATTTCTCCCACATCCTCAAAATGATACCTCACTTGTGTGGGTGGGCCAAAGGCCTGTGACTAGGATGACCCCAAAACAGTAGAATTCTCTGTGCTTTTTTTGTCAATCCCGAACGCTACAATTTCTTTAAAATACATTTTTAGCCGGTTCTGCTTTGGACACCCACAAAAGTAAGGTATCATTTTACTCAGGAGAACAAGGGGAAGGCTGGGTGGTAGGACATTTGTGCCGGCACGGAGATCCCACGCAAAAATGTATGTAAAAGTGGTTTATTACCTAATTTTAAGGTTTGCAGGGAATTCTGGGTAGGAAAAAGTTGGCGGACCCACGCATGCCATACCTCCCTGGACTCCCCCGGGTATCTAGTTTTCAGAACTGTTTGGGTTTGGTAGTTTCCAAAGATGGCTGCCGAGCCCCGGGCCAAAAACTCAGTTGCCCCCCCAAAAATAAGGTTGTTTTGCTATAGGTCATTTTTAAGTCTCCACCGTACGATTTGGGCCTTTTCCTGTTGCAGCCACTATGCCTACCCACGCAAGTGAGGTACCGTTTTTATCGGGAGACCTGGGGGAACGCTGGGTGGGAGGAAATGTGTGTGAACCCAGTGAAGCCAAGCTTTCCCACACAAAAATGTGTGAAAAATATGATTTTTTCAGCTAAAATTGAGGTTTGCAAGGGATTCTGGGTAAAGGAACGTTAGAGGATCCATGCAAGCCATACCTCCTTGGAAGCCCCCGGGTGTCTACTTTTCAGAAATGTGTGGGTTTGGTAAGTTTCCCTAGATGGCCGTCTACCACGGGGCCAAAAACCCAGGTAACCCCCCTTGCAAAAGCTGGTGGTTTCGACATAAGCAATTTTGAAAAAAGCACAGAGAATTCTACTATTTTGGGGTCATCCTAGTCACAGGCCTTTGGCCCACCCACACAAGTGAGTTTTCATTTTACTCAAGAGAACAAGGGGAACGCTGGGTGGTAGGACATTTGTGCTGGCACGGAGAATCCTGCGCAAAAATTTATGGAAAAGTGTTTTTTAACCTAATTTTAAGGTTTGCAGGGAATTCTGGGTAGGAAAACGTTGGGAGACCCACGCAGGCCCAGGCAAGTGAGGTACCATTTTTATCGGGAGACCTGGGGGAACGCTGGGTGGGTGGAAATTTGAGGATCCACACAGATTCCACAACTTTACCACACAGAAATGTGAGAAAAAAGTGATTTATTTTGCAAAATTTGAGCTTTGTAGTGGATTCTTGGTAGGAGAATGATGAGGGACCCATGCAAGCCATACCTCGCTGGACTCCCCCGGGTGTCTAGTTTCCAGAAATGCGTGGGTTAGGTAGGTTTCCCTAGATGGCTGCTGAGCCCCGGGCCAAAAACTCATGTGAACCCCCTTGCAAAACCAGGTTGCTTTATGATAGGTAATTTTGATGTCGCCTCATTAGGATTTGGGCCCTTGCCTGTTGTGGGTCTTTGAGCCATCCACGCAAGTGAGGTACCATTTTTTTTTCGGGAGACCTGGGGGAACGCTGGGTGGGTGGAAATTTGTTGATCCACACAGATTCCAGAACTTTCCACCACAGAAATGTGAGAAAAATGCTTTTTTTCAGTTTTTTAACTTTGCTAGGGATTCTGGGTAACAGAACCTGGTGGGAGGCAGTTGAGTCACCCCATACTGAATTCCCCTGGGTGTCTAGTTTTCAAAAATGTATAGGTTTTCTAGGTTTCCTTAGGTGCCGGCAGAGCTAAGGTTAAAAAACGACAGGTAGGCACTTTGCCAAAAAAGGGTCAGTTTTCACTGCGTAATTGAGGTGCAACCACGTTGCGTTTTGCGCCATTTCCTGTCGCAGGCACTAGGCAGAGCCAGGCAAGTGAGGTACCATTTTTCTCATAAGACTTTGGGTAACGCGAGGTGGGTGGAAATTTGTTGATCCACACAGATTCCAGAACTTTCCACCACAGAAATGTGAGGAAAATGCATTTTTTTCTCCAATTTTTTAGGTTTGCAAGGGATTCTGGGTAACAGAATCTGGTGGGAGGCAGTCGAGTCACCCCATCCTGAATTTCCCTGTGTGTCTAGTTTTCAAAAATGTGTAGGTTTTCTAGGTTTCCCTAGGTGCCGGCAGAGCTAGGGTTAAGAAACGACAGGTAGGCACTTTGCCAAAAAATGGCCAGTTTTCACTGCGAAATTGAGGTGCGACCACGTTGTGTTTTGTGCCGTTTCCTGTCGCAGGCACTAGGCAGACCCAGGCAAGTGAGGTACCATTTTTCTCATAAGACTTCGGGGAACGCGGGGTGGGTGGAAATTTGTTGATCCACGCAGATTCCAGAACTTTCCACCACAGAAATGTGAGGAAAATGCATTTTTTTCTCCAATTTTTTAGGTTTGCAAGGGATTCTGGGTAACAGAACCTGGTGGGAGGCAATCAAGTCACCCCATCCTGAATTTCCCTGGGTGTCTAGTTTTCAAAAATGTATAGGTTTTCTAGGTTTCCCTAGGTGCCGGCAGAGCTAGGGTTAAAAAACTACAGGTAGGCACTTTGCCAAAAAAGGGCCAATTTTCACTGCGAAATTGAGGTGCAACCACGTTGTGTTTTGCGCCGTTTCCTGTCGCAGGCACTAGGCAGACCCAGGCAAGTGAGGTACCATTTTTCTCATAAGACTTTGGGGGACGTGGGGTGGGTGGAAATTTGTTGATCCACGCAGATTCCAGAACTTTCCACCACAGAAATGTGAGGAAAATGCGTTTTTCCCCCAATTATTTAGGTTTGCAAGGAATTCTGGCTAACAGAAGCTGGTGGGAGGCAGTTGAGTCACCCCATCCTGAATTCCCCTGGGTGTCTAGTTTTCAAAAATGTATAGGTTTGCTAGGTTTCCTTAGGTACCGGCAGAGCTAGGGTTAAAAAACTACAGGTAGGCACTTTGCCAAAAATGGGCCAGTTTTCACTGCAAAATTGAGGTGCGACCACGTTGCGTTTTATGCCGTTTCCTGTTGCAGGCACTAGGCAGACCCAGTCAAGTGAGGCACCATTTTTTTCATAAGACTTTGGGGAACGCGGGGTGGGTGGAAACTTGTTGATCCACACAGATTCCAGAACTTTCCACCACAGAAATGTGAGGAAAATGCATTTTTTTCTCCAATTTTTTAGGTTTGCAAGGGATTCTGGGTAACAGAACCTGGTGGGAGGCAGTCGAGTCACCCCATCCTGAATTTCTCTGGGTGTCTAGTTTTCAAAAATGTATAGTTTTTCTAGGTTTCCCTAGGTGCCGGCAGAGCTAGGTTTAAAAAACTACAGGTAGGCACTTTGCCAAAAAAGGGCCAGTTTTCACTGCAAAATTGAGGTGCGACCACGTTGCGTTTTATGCCGTTTCCTGTTGCAGGCACTAGGCAGACCCAGTCAAGTGAGGCACCATTTTTCTCATAAGACTTTGGGGAACGCGGGGTGGGTGCAAATTTGTTGATCCACGCAGATTCCAGAACTTTCCACCACAGAATTGTGAGCAAAATGCATTTTTTCTAAATTGTTTAGCTTTGCAAGGGATTCTGGGTAACAGAACCTGGTGGGAGGCAGTCGAGTCACCCCATCCTGAATTCCCCTGGGTGTCTAGTTTTCAAACATGTATAGGTTTGCTAGTTTTCCCTAGGTGCCGGCAGAGCTAGGGTTCAAAAATTACAGGTAGGCACTTTGCCAAAAAAGGGCCAGTTTTCACTGCGAAATTGAGGTGCGACCACGTTGCGTTTTGTGCTGTTTCCTGTCGTAGGCACTAGGAAGACCCAGGCAACTGAGGTACCATTTTTCTCATAAGACTTTGGGGAACGCGGGGTGGGTGGAAATTTGTTGATCCACGCAGATTCCAGAACTTTCCACCACAGAAATGTGAGGAAAATGCATTTTTTTTCCCAATGTTTTAAGTTTGCTAGGGATTCTGGGTAACAGACCCTGGTGGGAGGCAGTCGAGTCACCCCATCCTGAGGTCCCCTGGGTGTCTAGTTTACAAAAATGTATAGGTTTGCTAGGTTTCCCTAGGTGCCGACAGAGCTAGGGTTAAGAAACGACCGGTAGGCACTTTGCCAAAAAAGGGCCAGTTTTCACTGGGAAATAGAGTTGCGACCATGTTGCATTTTGCGCCGTTTCCTGTTGCAGGCACTAGGCAGACCCAGGCAAGTGAGGTACCATTTTTCTCATAAGACTTAGGGGAAAGAGGGGGGTGGTGGAAATTTGTTGATCCACGCAGATTCCAGAACTTTCCACCACCGAAATGTGAGGAAAATGCGTTTTTTTTTCCAATTCTTTAAGTTTGCAAGGTATTCTGGGTAACAGAACCTCGTGGGAGGCAGTCGAGTCACCCCATCCTGAATTCCCCTGGGTGACTAGTTTTCAAAAATGTATAGGTTTGCGAGGTTTCCCTAGGTGCCGACGGAGCTAAGGTGCAAAAACTACAGCTAGGCACTTTGCCAAAAAAGGGTACATTTTTAACTGCAATATTGAGGTGTGACCACTTTGCATTTTGCGCCATTTCCTGTCACAGGCACAAGGCCGACCCACACAAGTTAGGTACCATTTTTATCGGAAAACTTAGGGTAATTTAGATTTGTAAATCAACTGTTATTACCTATTGAGTTTTCATGCATTTCTGCCTTCCCAATGAAAGACATTGTGTAAACAAGAAATCATTTTGAAAAATGACCAATAATTCTCATGCTAGTATGAGTATTCCCAATTTTGATAATGTGAAAATATATACTGTTTCTAAACTCTATAATTTGTACCCAATTCAGAAATACATAGGTGTCTTTTATACCGATTTTTCCATGTGTACATTTTCCAAGAATAAGTGCTCTATACCCGGTACATAATAAAATACCATTGCAAGTTGCTGCTCAGTTTTTGACTCTGGGTTCGTCAGGTTCTTGGTGAAACTACAAGTCCTATATATCCCCACAACCAGGAAGGTCCAATGGATGGAACAGTATATTTATTTCAAAGAGTTACAATACAATAAGTTACAGGTAAAAAGGTTGAGACAAAAGGCTTTTTTTTCAACTAATTTTCAATTATTCCAATATTTAACTGTTAGTTTCTACAAAGAAACCTTCATGGATTTACAGAAATGACCCCTTTCTGAATTTAGAATTGTATCTACTTTTTGAAAATGCTTAGCTTTCCAGGATCCATTATTGCTTTCAAACTCATTTCTACCATTAACTGGAAGGAGGTTGAAAGCACTAAAAATAGCAAAAATAGGCGATGTCCAAGAAAAATACCAAAACTGTGTGAAAAATGTTGGTTCTCCGACAAAAGACTGTCATTCCCTAAAAGCTGAGAAAATGGTGATTTCAGCCCCATAAACTCTTTTTTGATAACATCTGCAGGGAAAAACCCAGAGGATTTCATTTGCAACCCGTTTCCCCATTTTTCTGAAAAAAAAAACATTTTACTGTATTCTGCTTAATTTCTGGGACCCTTCCAAGGGAATCCACAAATCCTGGGTATGTTTAGAATCCCCATGATGTTGGAAGAAAAGGACGCAAATTTGGCGTAGATACCTTATGTGGTCCAAAAGTTACAGGGGCCTAAGCGCACACTGACCCAAATCCCAAAAAAATGGCTTAGCACAGGAGGGGAAAAGGCCTAGCAGCGAAGGGGCTAGAGGATCTTTTTTTTTCTTTTTTTCCACTGCTCCCCACCTAGTGCATCCCCAAACCCCCCACCCCATGGAACCCCCCCCCCCCCCCCCCCCAACTTCTACATGGCTAAAAGCCATATGAGTGCCCCTCCTCGGAAATTTACGTGGTAAACAATAGTTATAGTATAATTTACAGTTAAGTACCTGAGTAAGTTTACCTATAGATTTTTAGTTATGTATATATATATATATATCTTTTTGATCTCATGCAGTTTTATTTTCATCTGGACAAGCCATATTCATATCATGCTGTCCCCTCGGTTAATCAAATGATGATCGTTCTTTTAGTCTAAAATTGCCGAAGGAACTACCTTCAAACTATAGGTACTAACAGCAATACCATTGTACACAAATTACAAATATTTATGATTACTAAACAAAGATTCAATCCATTGCATCATTTATTTCATATATCAAAAAGATTGAGAACAGTATACATCTTTTCAAGTCAATTAATTCAATTCAATCTTTATTTGATTATGCATCATAATCATAAAAGATAAAAACAAAAAAGCCACATAAAATCTTTTTAAACCTTGCTATACGCAATCAAGTAAACTTCATTCAAGTTACACAATCTATGGACGTTTAAAGACAATTTTAAAAATAACATTTTATTCAAAATGTAAGGCTCCTTTTAAATACCTGGTAACCACCAACATCACCACCTGATTAGTAAAAGCTGTAAATGTAAAAGGCAGCTCGAAATTGCATGAAGCCCCTTTCTTTTAAAAGTGGTAATAGGTACCTTTTGCACAAGAATTCATAAAATGTACCAAATAAAACCAGGTATACTAAGGTTTGGGGCGAACAATCATCACAAGGACAGATTAAAAGGGTGTGGGGATCAAACTGACCCAGAGGAAAACAGATCATTGTCCGGATAGAACCCAAATGAAATTTTGTGAACAATGATCTGTCTCTGGGATATTTAACTACTTTAAGATAAGGTTCAGTGCCAATAATGGATTTCAGGAGCAGGAAGGATCTGTAGGAGTGTTTCTCCAGCACCCTAGTTTCCCTCTCATCTTTACATTTGTTTAAAATCCGCTTATTAACAAGACCCTGGTCGCCCTTGTTAAGAATATATGGCCTGTTGGAGATGTCTATACAATCAAGGGAATGGGCAGTGGTTTTAATAAAATGTGTCCACAATATCTTTTGACCATAGGTGTACTCCAAACGGTCCTTAATCACGCTCCTTTTGAACCACAGTCTCTCATCTACCTAAATTGAAATCCAAAGTAACAATGGAGCCAGTTTAACTTGATCCTCCAGATAATCTAAGCCCAGTTCCTTGTGGATAAAAAAAGGTACTATTTTGACCCAGCACCCATAGTTTTCTGCAGAATCGGTCCTCTTCTTGCTGGACCACCCTGCACTATTGGTACCCCCAAACGGCTTCACTGTATGTCAAGACTGGGAGACATTTCATTCTGTAGATTTGCACCAGGGACAACATAGGCTTGTTACCCACCGAGAGAGAGAATATCTATCGGGCACAACAAGCTTGGGTGAATTTAGAACACTGATTGGAAATACAGGAAAGCCAGTTGTTCTGTTGATCAAATAATACACCCAAAAGGGGAAAGGTGGGAACCCTGCTAATTTTGTGTTCCTTGATATCAATGGGTCTTGTTTTTGTAGCCTTCCTCCCACAGACCATATAATGGGTCTTTAAGTTATTTGTATCAAGTTCCAGATCATCCATGAAACCGACAAACCTATCAACCAGAAGCTTTAACCCATTTGCCATTCTGGCCATCAATAAAGCGTCGTTGGCATAAAGCAGGGCAATCACACTGACTGACTTTACCTTAGGCAGATCAGCCCCGTTTTCAATGAGACAGGTGTTAAGGCTATTTATATATAACAAAAACAAGATTGGTGCCATCACACAACCCTGTCTAACCCCCATGGGAGGCTAAATGATTTGGTTGTCTCCCCCTCTATACCGTATGAAGGGCTGTAAGAAAATCAATCAGCTAAGCTGGCAGTCCCAATACCCCAAGGATAATCCAGAGCTTAGACCTGTTTACGTGATCAAAGGCGCTACTGAGGTCCATGAATGCGAGAAAAATGGACCCCTGTTTCACCACTACATATTTCCCTATTATAAGGTTAAGGTTCAAGCACTGTTCCAGCGTGCCCATCCCCTCTATACATCTTTTCCATAACTCATATACTTGCATTTAGGCACTAATATACGTTTCATATTCGGCACAAATCAATCACCCAAATTGAACACTTTTATTCCACTTAATTGAATTCTTTTTTCATAGTAGTGCAAGTGTAATGATGAAACAGTACTAAAAAAGACAATTCTGTGTATCTGGGGAATCTTGTCGTTTGCACCCACTTTCTTCTGGCACTCAGAAATTTCATCATTTAAAATGTGCTCTACTTACTGCTTAAGTGTTGCTTTACGATGGAAGATCAAACAGTGGTCTAGTTTCCATACTCCAAATTTAAAAATGATAACTTCATTTTTTCCCCTGATGTCAATTCATATCATGTCATGGAACAGTGTGAAGGATATTTCAGCCCATTCTAGGTAGAAACAAGCATCTTCATTATATCATCAGTGCTATTTTATCCACCAATTGAACAACTCATTCATACACCACAGCAGTTCAATCAATCAATGAAATATAACTTTATTCGATTGTTTAAAAGCAATCATGAAAGCATACATAATTATCAACATCATTTCATTAAAATTCATTATACTTCATTTCACAATATCTCCATGCCGTACAAAAAAGTTCATTGAAGGCAAAATTCCATTATAGGAATCCTTTCTCTAATTAAAATGCACTAAATAATCATGGTTTTTCTACTATACATCACTCTTTTCAGAATCCCTGTGATTGTAGCAACACATCGATGATTATCCAAATATTGAGTACATAGCATAGCCAGACAACATTGACGGTAGCCCATCTCTCTCAATAAGGACAGTAAAATACTACGCCAAAGTGGAGAGTAATATTTACAAAATAAGACAACATGCATGGTACTTTGGGGTGACACATTATCACAAGGACAGGGCTGTAGTTCTTACGAACAGTCATTTACTGTCGGAAAACTAACCAGTCTGTGAAATATACCAAATCTAAAACGGGATCATAAAAATCTATCATAGTTGCCAGGGACGTGAACCAAATAGGGTTGAATATTAAAAGTTGTTAATAACAATTGATGTTGCAGGACAGTAGGTTTTAAAACCTCGGATGTTATTCTTAAGGAGTCCAAAAAGGTCAAACCCTCCTTCCTCAAGTCCTTACGTGAAATGGCTGAGATAGTAGAGGGGTTTAGAAAGTAATCTGACTTTCCAATGGCCGTTAAAAACTTAGATACATAGCTCAGCCATGGTATCCTCATAGATCCTTCTAATTTCAAGATATCTGACAATATATCTCTATTCAGCTTGGTCTCTTCTTTGGTCCACAGCCTGTGCCATAAAAGGACAGGCTCAAGCTTAATCAAATCAGATATAAATGGAAGTCCTAATTCTGCATGACAATTATAATTAGGGCTCCCGGTTTTATGGTATTTATTTTTTTGCCATTTCCGTCTGTATTTATCCATATTTATTTTTTGGGCATTTTTTCTGTATTTTCCACATTTATTTTTGCCACAAGTAAAATGCGATGCTATAGCTAGTATTTTTCCACATTTATTTAAATTGACAATGCACACATGCGCTCACTTAAACTAGCGCTTTGTGGCTTTGGCAGTGCTTTAAATGGTCCAGTACTGAGTAATTTGAAAAGGAGAGTACATGTGCTTCTCAGTTCTGCTATAAAATCACTTTAGGAAGAGTACAAGTACTTATCAGGAGTAAACATGTGTCAGCCTTCTGTATTTCCTTCTAAAGCCACCTGTCACAGGCACTTCACTCTACCCACTTCAGAGGAACCGCGCCCCCTCCTCTTGGAAGGATGCCATCCTAAAACAAACATGGATTAAAAGTGTGTACAGTAAAAACCCAGTGCTGTACACGTGCACTTTTTTTGTCCTGTCACTTCGTGTCTCTTGTCGCCATGGTACCCAGACATGCAGTGTATCACACAGCTCACACTGATGTAAATGGGGAACATCAGTGAGACGGCACAGTAATAGGAGTCGTAATAGGAGTCAGACCTCACCCTAATGCACTACAGACCCCCTTCCGCTCGCACTTCTTCCTCACACTGCGTGCTATAATGCACGTCATTAGCACATTATACAGACATGGATTGTACCCCAGCCGGCGATACAGCAACAATTCGGTTAGATATAGCGCCTAATTGTGCAGTGCAGTTGATCATCCAAATTAACTGTGGGCAGCAGGCTTAAGCTGCAGGTTCCTGACATTTCCATTGGGGACTGCTATTCAGTATTTTCTATGCCCCGGAAGAACCATTCTGCTGCATTCCTGTAGGTTTCCTGGCTGGAAGAATTCCTATAACACATTATAGCTATTAGACACCGTCGGATTTCATAACCACATTTATATTAACTTTCAAATACGTGGTTAGTGACAATACATTTTATTCTTTAATATACACTTAAAATGTTCCATTTTATTTGATGCATGTAGATGAGAGGTGTTTGCAAACGGCAGTTAGTGGTATTAGCTGCCGAAAAAACGCTGAAACTCATTTTGTTTCTGCCAACATTTCAATTTAACCGAGTACAAGCAAAAAATAAAACGCGAGAGCACTCAAGGAAAGTGTTTTTATTTAGAACTCGGAAAAATATACATGATGTCGGAGTAAACTGAGTGGCTGTTTGTTTAACTGAAGGGGGTGTTGGGGGGAGGTCACAGAGCAACAGGTGGGACGTATAGCCGCAGGCAGCAAGGCTTTTCCACAATTTTGCAGAGCTATCTTTGGACAACTTAAAAGTTAAGACTCAGGCTGACCTTCGACACCTGCTTCCCTCAGTCCTGGGGCACATTACCACACATACCTCTCAGACTTATCCGAGCAGCTCACTTATGACAACACAACACACAGATGATAGTCAGCGTGCACGGCCGGCTTTAGCGCTGTTTGCGACTGGTGTTACAATATGTTTGGCGCCCCCCCCTTCCCATCCATGAATTTCGTCACTACCGCCTTCCAACAGTACTCCTCATATCCCCTTAGCCCCTCTATTATATGCATTTCATTTTTATAGCGCTACTAATTCACTCGCACTCAGGTCTGTTATCTGCATGGTGCACTGTCAGTCACACCTTTGCAGGAGGCACATTTTGGGGCCTGGGACAGGGAGTCAGGGGCGTTGGGAGAGGCTACGGCATGGGGTGACAGAACAATCATGGGGTGACAGAACAATTAAGCCTCATTAACAAGTAAATGGTCTTTCAAAAGGCCTGTGAAGTACTCGGGTGCTGCTGTGTGTGTGCCCATGAAGGAATTTCAAGCAGCAGGAAGGGGGCATGGCGAGAACTCTGGATTCCAGCGCAGCAACATTTTCTAGTATTTTACCATTTCTAAATATAAATACAGACAAAGCAAATATAGATTTCCGTCTGTATTTATATGTAGAAATCCGTAAAAACGGAAAACCGGGAGCCCTAATTATAATTAGGAGTACTTTTAGGAACTGCAAGGATAAATTTCAGAAAGGAGTTTTCAACTACCTGGATGGGCGTAGGGTCAACAAACCCCAAACCCCACTCCTATACATGGCACCGGATACACATTTGGCTTTGTAGATCTTAATTAACTCCACAGGTACCTACTTTTGTGGCAAAAGTCTTCAGGGCAGCAGTCGAGCGAACCATCGCAAGTTTTTTAGCTGCTACTCCCAGCCCCCAGGACTCGTTCTGGGTAAACAATATACCCAGGTAGGAGAATTGCTTAGTGGCTTCAAGCTTCTGTCCTGCCATAAAAATGTCCCTCTTGACATTAAAGTGCCTGCCACAGCGCATGATGAATGTTTTTGACATATTTACTCTTAAACCCAAAACATTCATAAAAAGGACAAAACTATCGACCACGCGCTGGAGACCCCCTTGAGTACGAGACATTAAGACAGCATTGTCAGCGTACAAAAGCGCCGGAATTGGACGACTGGCTACATATGGGGGATCTAAGCTATTACTGTACAGGGCTTCCTCCAAACCGTTTATGTACAAATTAAAAAGGAATGGGGCCAGGACACAGCCCAGCCTGACACCACTCCTGATTGGGATTTTGTCCGTGCATTCCCCCTTCAGGCCATAACGGACGCGGGCTGACGAGTCACTATAAAAACGTTTAGGAAAATAAATAATATTTTCATCAACCCCAAGTTGCCCCAGCAATGTCATAACTTGGAATGAACCACACAGTCAAAAGCCGTCGAGAGGTCAACAAAGGCCAGGAAAAGATTCCCCTTCTTTTCCCTTGTGTACTTCCCGACCAGCATTAGAAGGTTTATACCCTGTTCCACTGTTCCCAAGCCAGAACGGAAACCATATTGCAGATCAGATAAAATCGAGTTGTCATCAGTCCAAACCAGGAGACAGCCCAAAATTATCCGCCCAGCTATTTTTGTAAAAAAATCCAGGAGGGAGATGGGTCCATAACAACCCGGGTCATGTCTATCACCCTTTTTATAAATGGAGACGCTTATGGACTCCACCCAGGTGGGCAAAAATTCTGTGATGCAACTAGCATTAAGCACCTGGACCAGAAGTGGGCCCCACAGAGGAATGATGGCTTTAAAGATGTCTATGGGGACCTTGTCCGGGCCAGGGGCCTTACCGCCCTGACTTGCATGCAGTGCTTTTTCAACATCTTCTAGGGTGAACATTACATTTCTTGTGGTAGAGTGGAGGGTAGAAATGCAAGGAGAAGTCACCAAAACCTCTCCCTCATAAACTTTGGCGAAATGCCCAATCCAATCCGATTCCGGAATTGCTATCTCTATTCTAGGGCCAACCTCTTCCCTAAGAAAAGGAGATCTAATAATCTTCCAAAAGCCTGCACTATAATTTTTTCAGAATCTAAATGCAAGACTTCCCAGGCTTCTACTTTCAACATATTCTTTCTGTCCTTTACAGCGAGTTTGTACTCTTTCCTGAGTCTCCTAACCTCCATAACACACCTTGGTTTCTTGTGCAGTTCTTGCTTTAGAAGTGCATAGGCTCTAGTACAATTTGAGTAAAACCAGCCTCCTTTTTGTCTATTGTTTTTGCACTGTCTCATAAGGGAGGCCCTAATTTCTTTAGAGATGGTTAAAAAGGATGAAAGAAGCATTTCAGGAGTGGAATCTTCCCCCAAGCAAATTGCTAGCTCAGAGGTGCATTTGCCGATTACTGTATTAAGTGTTTTAGTTTGGTCCACTATGGCCCATCTTAGCGTGTAGCCATTTATGCTACCAATAGACAGGTTCTCACCCACTCTGTCCCTATCCAGAATGCGCATTAAAGGGGGCTTCATTGGGATAAAGATGGCCACACATAGCGGAAAATGATCACTTAAAACAATATCTGAGACCTTAAAAGAATAAATTCTGTCAGCGTCCTTATTCGTTACAAGAGCATATTCAATAGTAGAAGTACAACCCCTCCCATTAAATGTTGAGGATTAGGAAGATGGTAGCACACAAACTTCATTTGCAAATCCCAAATCAAATTTACCAAGTATTTAATTAAACTGTTCACCCAGAAGGGAGTGATTAAAATGTGACTGACACAAACCCTCTTCCCATGTTGTTCCACACCTTTTATCTTCCATCATTCCACATAAGGCGCAGGTAAAATCTCCCACAAAAAGAATCATCAAGTCATGTCTGGAAATTTTACCCTGTAATGACAGGGCTTTATCCAGCTTTCTAAGGACATTAGATACTTCGCCCTGGGGGATGTTAATATATACATTAAGCAGGGCAATTGGAGTGTCAGAATCCAAAACAAGTATCAGAAGTTGAAAATAAATATCTTTAACAGGCTCTGTTACCCTTATTACGTTTAACTTGTTTGACAAGTATATACTCAATCCCCCCTTCGCTCTCCCATGTGTAAAAACAACAGCTAGAGTATGAAAAGTATGGTACCCATTTAAGTGGATCGGTTCCCTACTCAATGTTTCCTGGAGACAAATCAGATCTTGAGTCTGAATAAAATCCTACCAAAGTGGGTTACCAATTTTGGACTTAGTGCCGGCAATGTTCCAAGAGATGACATTACATAAAGGGAGGACCAATGGGGTAGAGACAGAAACATTGGGACTAGCACCTACTAATAATGTCTCAGGCCTGCATGTGCTCCCTACCTCTAGCCCACCCTCCAGGGCCACCTTCCCCCCTCTATGCTCCTCAATTCCTATCATATTCGTATTGTAAACTTTCTCCATCCCTTCCATTACATTATCCCCATAGCTGCAGACAGGCATGGGATCAACCATTAAGTCAGAACAATTTGCTGGGGAGTCTATTGGCAGTCAATCGTTGTTCTCTAATCCACTAAGAATCTCAAAAGGATTAGGTGTTGTAACACAATATCTTCCTCCCACAAGACCCATACAGTTTAATGCTGGACAGTGGGGGCCTGGACACCTATCAGGACGCAGGGGGCAATAAAAGAAACCGAGGGGAAGAATGTTAATTAACTCAGTATCAACTGACCCAATAAAGCCCCTCTCGATTATGTCGCGAACCAGTAGCGGCGACCGAAATGTTAAAATTACACAGTCCCCCCTCAACGATTTACTAGACGTGCCTAACCAGCTAACCCTTCTAACCATCTTAAATTCGGAAAATAGTGAATTCTTAAGTCCAAGCTTTGTAGATAGAAAATGAAGGGATTTATTCCTTAAAGTCGACCAATGTTCAAAGACGTTTGGGAGAAGAGGTGGAACATTAGCTAATACAACTGTGTAAGGTGTAGCTTCAGGCGGTAAATTCAAAACTGGTAGAGATGTGGTTGCATTATCCTCTTGGGGGGCCTTGACAGTTCTTGTATTATTTGTAGTATTACTATTGTTACTGTTTCCTCGAGCAGAACCCGAAGGATCTGCTACGCTAGGTTCAATATTTTCCCCTGACTTTTTAGGTTCCAATCGTCTGTTAACCTCTCTATTTTGTTTATGCTGAACTTGGGTGACTAGATCCCGTGAGGTACTGTTAGAAATTTCATTTATATTAACTGAGGTTAATTGAGGTGATATAGTATATCGTTTATCCTGAATGGACTGATGATTACTAACAAGTTTTTCCTCCATAATAATTACCCTAGTTTCTATATTCGTAATTTTTAAACAAATGGGCTCAAGGAGTGTTGTTAACAAAATCTCCATTCTTCCCCAGAAATTTTCATCAGCTACTGGATTACCTATACTAGTTGGAGGAAAAGCAATCTCTGTCTGACCGTTGCCCTTATTTCCTTTTGCTCCAATTGGTTTTCCAGCAGCTTTATTCTGTTTATAACTGCCATTTCCTTTAAAAAAATGTACAGAGGACCCTTCCTTATTTATATGCTTTTGTTTTTGCCTTGCCTTTTGCCCTCTAGTAGTTACGTGTGGGCCGGCGCTATTCGCCCTCAACAGTGATGGAGATATCGGGCTTAAGAGGGGATAACACCCGACCTTCTCTGCAAGATCGTCAATTAAAAAAGGAGGCTCAAAAGATACATTTGTTGGAGAAATTGTAGGTGTCAAAGATAACCTAGTTAAGGGAGGGAAGGGCTCTGGTGGCAGATTATGCAGTGTAGGTACAATTTCATGGATTGAAGGAATAGATTGGGCACCCGGCATACCAATAAAGGATGGCGCCAATATCGAGTCCTGGGAATTTGTTGTAAGCATAGATGCATTGACAGCGGGCAAGGGGGGATCATACCAGCTGGAAGGGAAAGGCGCCTTTCTGTGTTTTCGATGGCAGACTCAACCACCCCTATAGTTTTTTTTTGCAGCAGCATTCTGTTAGCATTCTGTTAGAGTTGGGAGGGGAGTATTTACTATTGCTCTTTGCTTTGTAGCTAGGGGAGGTTGTGGGGGGATATTCTTCCCCATATTCTTAAACAAGATTGGGCCTGAAGGGCTATGTTAGCAACAAAACAATATAATGGTACCAGCAAAAACAAATGATTTAGGCACTAAGATACAGATAAAAACTTTGTAAATAAAATACCATTTTCACTATACAGTAAAACTATAAGATGTTACCACCGAAAAGTCAATAAGTCATTTGGAGCCCAGGACCAAGGGATATGGCCCAGCCCGGCCTCACCCGGCCCCGGACGGCCACAGGCGGCACGTCCTTGCCCCGGGCTTCTCCCGCGCGCGTCCCTCATTGTGCGGGGGAAGGCAGCGCTTTGTAGCCCGTTGACAGCACCTCCCCCAGCTGATGTCAATTAGGCCCTCTGACGGCGAGGATAGGAGCCGGAGCACCCTGGGACCACGAGTCCCACCAGGGAAACGGAACACAAGCAGGCAGCGTCACTTCACTCCACGAACCAGCTGCAGGATGAGAGTAAGTCCAAAAGAGTTTCTGTAGGGCCCCGCGCTGCGTGAGGGAAGGCGGCGCTTTGTAGCGCGATGAAAGCGCCTCCCCCAGCAGCAGCACCTGATGTCAATTAGGCCCTCTGACGGCGAGGAAAGGCGCCGGAGCACCCTGGGACCACGAGTCCCACCAGGGAAACGGAACACAAGTATGCATAGTCACATCACTCCACGAACCAGCTGCAGGACCAGCTGCAGGATGAGAGTAAGTCCAAAAGAGTTTCTGTAGGGCCCCCGAGTTAATGTAATAATATAAACTCTATCTATAGGTCGCAAAAATAATACATGTTCAGCGTTTTATTTTTGGAGTGAAGACCACTACATACTACATTCTTGTATAAAACCCAAATATCATATCTAAACTCAGCCTTTAGCCAAAGCATGAAAAAAGAACAGTTCCTTATACTCTCATATAATGGTTAGCAAATATTTACATAGATAAAAAAACATATTAATGTAGCAAACTATGCAATGTATCTCCACTGATTTCATATATATCGTCCTAGCATTCATCTCACAAACTGAGGGCCTCAAAATAAATCACAAAAAAAGTCATGTCCCTTAGAATCCTTCTTTTAACCCCTCAAAAATTCCTCATGTTCATCACTGAAATCAGTAAATAACATAAAATGTTATCTTTTCTTCCACACAACAAAGTTCATTGCACATAAGCACTATTTGATTGAAGAATCACATACAATGTATTGAAACACCATAAGTAATGTCCTTGTTTATTTAATTTTTTTTATGGTGAATTCCTCTCCTGAAAGTGTTTATGCGTTTCGGCCTTGTGCGTGCTTTTAGACCTCATCAGGATAATCTGAAGGACCTGGTGTTTCAATACATGTGGTTGAGCAATCTCTTCCTTTGTTTAAGAAGTAAACTGTCTTCATCCTTAAAATAGGCTGACTTTGAACGGATATATTGAGTTATAGGTTGAAGTAGCTGGTTTTGTTTATGCATGTTGTTATATATTATATATTGATGTGTTTGATGCACTTCCTTTTTTGATGCAATTTACTCCATGAGCGTTGCATTTCTTCCTAGGAGAGAACGTCTTTCAGCTTCACCTAATGTTTCCCCCACAACTTATGATTTACTGGGGGTCCCATCTGCACATTGCAAGTGTCGGGAGAGCTCACTTGTTGATACAGTGATCCAGCAGAGGGTCTCCACTACCTTGCTGTGAGGTTCATCTACACTGACCCCGACGAGGCTTGCACTACCCTGCTTTGAGTTTTGTCTGCACCAACCCATGAGTGGGTTGCAACTAACTTGCCATGAAATTTGTCTGCACCAACTGGGAAGATAGTAACCACTGCCTGACTATTGAATATGTCTGCAATAGCCCAAATGAGGGCAGCAACTACTGAAAGAAATGGGATCACCACATTGAAGTCGTGGAGTTGCTTTCATCCATGCTATAAGAAACTGCTTAAGACTGAGTCTGTACTTGAGCTCCATCCTTGACCGTGAAGGAGACAATCAGCGAGGACAGTGGTCCTTGCCTGCAGTCAGGAAAGAGGACTGCAATGCGCTGATAACAGCTCAAGGACCTTTAACTGAATATGCACACAAATTACACTGGGGTAAAATCAAAGTGACTGATTACATATTTAAACCTGTGGTGAACATTATCTGCACCTAAACCTAATTTATGCCTACTATAAAGAATGTTGCGAGAACAGAGATTGGAATAGAGGGAGAGGGGTGGTGCCCCCAAGAGGGAGAGACTTGTGTGCAGGACACGCACCAAGTGTTCACAATTGGATCATGGAGTATTTAGCTCTGCAGAGTGATCACAATTACTTAACTAAAAAGACAACAACTGGGCTGGACATTGAGTTATTGTCTATTCTGAGTGTTTATTGAGTAATTAGCTCTTGCCACCACACTACCCCCTGAGAAGCTTGTGATTGCTTGTCCTTGTTACCCATAGAGTCACTTGTGGAAAGGAATGTACTTGACTACGTTTGCAGGCCAATGGCAGGATGGAACTAGAGCAAATGCCTGCTGGCATATGACCTACATCAGCACGGTTTGGGGCCAATGACCAGTTTGCCCTTCAAATGTGGGTTGATACTCTGATTAATTTTAAGAGAAGGAGACTGATGAGAAGGTCTTAAGCCTGGGGCGTTACCTTGGTCCTTACCTAATTTATGTTTTAAAAGAAGTCTTTAGCCTAATTTTGCAGAAAATTGGATGTACGAGTCTAAATAGTTAAAATGGATTAGGTTTCAATAGATGATTCAAAAGAGAGAATTCTTTAAGTTCTGGTTTCTGTTACGTTGAAGCTTTATTCCAGGGGAGGTGTTTGCCTATTGCCTCTGACTTGTTTTCATTTCCATTGTCATCCATATTAAATGTTTAAAAAAAGAGCTCCACCCTCTTCAGAAATTTGTCCTGCATATCTAACAAATTGTCTCTATTTCTTCCTTCACAGTCCAAGTCTGAGGAAGAATCATAAGAATTTGAAAATATAACTACTTTTTGATTTACCGCCAACAAAACTATTAAGCTGTCCCACTAAAAAGGTAAACATGGTTAAACCTTCCATCTCTTTTTCTCGTTTGCTGCTTGTTAATCTCCTGAGGCGGAAGCCGGGAGGCATTGTCCCTGACAGCGTTTTTAAAAATATCTTTTTATCCATTTGTTATTTACCCTTTGTGTCTGCTCCCTCCCCCCTCATATTTCCCAGCGCTCACGGACCTTATTGTGGCGCCTCCGCCATTTAAAAAAATTACTTTGGTGTATCACGGACTTCGCAGAACTGCATTCTGCTCCGTGGACATTTTTTAATTGACCTTTCTCACGCACCCAGGGTAGCTCTCGGCCGAATTAAGGGCTGAGGCCCCCGGGCGGTGAATTTCAGCAGCGGCCATTTTTGGTTGGGCACTCGTGGGTCGGCGCTCTAGTCGCCAGTATTTAATCAGCCCCCGAGAGCAGGCTCGTGATTGCTTCTTGTTAATCTCCTGAGGCGGAAGCCGGGAGGCATTGTCCCTGACAGCGTTTTTAAAAAACATCTTTTTATCCTGCATTTGTTATTTACCCTTTGTGTCTGCTCCCTCCCCCCTCATATTTCCCAGCGCTCACGGACCTTATTGTGGCGCCTCCGCCGTTTAAAAAAATTACTTTGGTGTATCACGGACTTTGCAGAACTGCATTCTGCTCCGTGGACATTTTTTAATTGACCTTTCTCACGCACCCAGGTTAGCTCTCGGCCGAATTAAGGGCTGAGGCCCCCGGGCAGTGAATTTCAGCAGCGGCCATTTTTGGTTGGGCACTCGTGGTCGGCGCTCTAGTCGCCAGTATTTAAACAACTGGTTATGACTTCGCGCAGCGGACGCGATCAGCAGTCGCGCCGCATTCGCGCCGGAGTCGAGCCTGAGTCCAGCCCGTCTGCGCCCGTCCGCGCCAGGCTGGGCTAGGGGGACACTAACTCTGTTACTGCGGATACCCTCTCTGCCCTTCCAGGTACGACCGTGACCTACTCCACCGATTACTTGCTCTCCTTTAGACATGTGCTTAATACGTGTTGCTCTACTTGCACATTCCCCATTCAGGGATTTCACTGTAACAACTGCGATTTCTCCCTAGGTAGGATGAGTAGATGTAAGAGAAGAAAACACCCACATTTACAGAACAGATTAGCTGTAACAAATTCTTCCTCCACTAAATCCAAGCTGCACTTTTGGAGTATAAATTGTAGATCCCTTCCAAAACACAAAAATCAAATTTACGACTTTCTGGGTTATGAAAAACCGGATGCCATTTTCCTTACGGAAACATGGCTCCAGGCGAGCTCGGGACCAGATATTGCCTTTGCGGTTCCTTCCGGCTACGTCATGGTAAATAGAGACAGAGATACAGGTAGGGGGGGGGGGGGGGGGGGCGGTATTGCCATAATTTTCAAATCTAACTACAATTGCAAATTTGAAGCATTTCCACTTCAGGGCTGTGAGGCTGCCCTTTTCAAATTAGCTATCAGTGCCCGGATGACCTTATCGGGCTTACTGATATATTATCCCCCTGGGAACTCTAACTCTTGGGTGACGTCCTTTTCGGAAATCATTGCCCCATTGCTCTTAAAAGCCGCAAATTTTACTATTTTGGGGGACATGAATTTACATCTGGAAGATCCCCTATGTTCAATCAGTAAAACCTTTCTTGCGGACTTAGAGGCACTTAACATCTTGCTTTGTAACTCTGGACCCACACATTCGGCAGGGCACTTGCTGGATCCTGTTTTGTCTAATCTGGCATATGATTGTGAATCGGCCGCCCATCCTTTGGAATGGTCGGATCACATGGCAGTTAAATTCTCTCTTCCATGTACTGCGGACACAGCAATTGATGCTACTGACTTGGGTAAAAAATCACGTTGTTGGGGTAAACTTAACATCACTGAGTTTAACAGGTGTCTATATAATACGTTGCCAATTGTTAACTCATCTCTTTTGGCATCAGAAGCAGCAGTCTCAGATTGGTTGACTACTGCTGTGAATAAACTTGTTCCTCTTGTACCTTTACACGTTTTGCCCCATCGTCATCCTGCAGTATGGTTTTCAGTGAATTTAAAAACTATGAAATCTAAATGCAAGGCACTTGAGAGACAATGGCGGCGTTTTTATTCTCCCTCCTGCAAGATGGATTATAAGGTAGCTCTTAGAGACTATCATAAGCAATGTAAGACCGCAAGAGCCACTCATATCGCTAATACATCTCACAGGCCCAGAACTGTCCGCGCACATTATTTTCTGTGGTGAAAAAACTAACAGGAGCAGATTCCATCCCTGCCCCTCCAGTCCTGAATGAGGTACAATGTAACTCAATTGCTGAGTTCTTTATTACCAAGGTAGAACGAATCTACGACTCATTGGGCCTTCAACCCTTGAGCGCAGACTTATCCTCCACTCCTGAGCCAGCTCATGACCGCCAACCTGTTATGATTACTAAACTTTCCGAGTGGTTGCCCTTTAATGATGTCTCCTTTGCCAGCTGTCTTAAAAGCATTAAATCTGGTTCTCCCTGTGACCCCCTTCCAGCAAAAATTCTAAAACAGCTTGATTTAAATTCCCGCCGCGTAGTGATGATTCTTCTTAATGCCTCATTGGCAGAATCATGTGTCCCACAGAAGTGGAAACACGCAATGGTAGTTCCCTTATTGAAAAAAGCCGGTGCGGATACCTCAAATTTATCTAATTACAGGCCCATCTCATTGTTGCCGATTTTCTCGAAAATCATGGAAAGGCACATCAACTCTCAACTATCCCATCTGGTGGAGAGTTCGGGCTTCCTGCATCCATCTCAATCTGGATTCAGAGCCCACCACTCTACTGAGACTGCCCTCTTGGGGGTGACTGAGAATCTACGGCACAGTATCGATCGCGGGGAGACATCAGCGCTTATCCTGTTGTATTTAAGCACAGCGTTCGATACTGTGTCTCATTCCATTCTTCTCACATCCCTTCAATGTTTGGGAGTTGGGGGTTCAGCCATGACTTGAATAGCCTCCTTTTTGAGTGAGCGTACCTTCCAGGTTTTCTCGACCAAAGCATCTTCTAAAATTTGTGCATCGGCGTACGGTGTTCCCCAGGGGTCTTTTCTTAGCCCACTACTTTTTAACATCTATGATAGACCCCTAGCCACCATTGTGGAGGAAGCGGGCTTAATTTTATTTTCATACGCCGATGACACACAAATTATTTTTTCCCTATCTACTAGGGAAGGCAACAATATCTCGGTTCTTAAACTGGGCCTGTCCCAAGTGGCAAGATGGATGCAGGCTAATTTTCTTAAGTTAAATGGCGATAAAACCGAGATTGTGATCCTGGGCAAGGATAAAGATCTCTGATGCCCTCAACATTGGCCCGAGAGTATGGGTTCTACCCCGAAGCCTGTGACCCAGGTTCGCAATCTCGGATTTTTAATCGATGAAAAACTTACAATGCGACAAAAGGCCGTTAAGGTAGCTTCTATTTGTTTTGCCACATTAAAATGGCTCCAAAAAATTTTGTGGATGCTTCCTGTCTCCACACAAAGGACGGTGGTCCAGGCTTTGATTACATCTCGCCTGGACTACGGGAACGTCCTGTATCTTGGTGCCGATTTGACAACTGTAAAAAAACCTCAGGTTGTTCAAAATGCGGCCGCACGGCTGTTGCGCAATGTTCCCCGGATCTCCTTCGTTTTCGCAAGGGTTTAAAAACTTGGCTTTACAAGCAATAATTTTTGGAACTGTTTTCAGATGGCACCACTCATTGATGTCTTGCAGCTTTTTCTTCTCCAGTCTGTCCCTTGGTGCCGGGAAACCCACTGCGGGTAGCTGCGCGCCTTGTAAGTTTAAATAAAAAAATAAAATAAATAAATAGATAATGTTTCACTTTAATGTTCTAAATTTCTCACCCTTCTATTAGAATCGCCAATCTATTGACTGTACTAATCATTTTATTGTCAAATAAGACAAGGCCCTTTCTTTCCAGAGGTATATGGGAACAGAACAAAGCTAGCCAAACACATTTTTCCTAGGCAATTTAATTTATTGTGACGTCTGGCTCATACCTTTACATGTAAGGTTGGTGTTACCTTCTGCTGCCGGATCTAACCTGGATCCCAAAATCTTACAATATCCAGAGAATTCCGTCCTGTCATTTCTATAAGTGGGGGGAGTCCTTTTTAGGTCTCCCATAGGCTGCCTCTATGAGGTATCAAGTAATCAGTATTACAACTAAAACTCCACCCATTGCATTTGTCTTTGTTTTGTCACTTGCCATTGGTGGAATCTGACATTGCTGGTCTTATCTTGCTGATTGTTGGCTTGAGGTCCGACACATCACTTCCTTTTTCTTCCGTTTCTGGGGGAAGCAGCATCGACCAACTACAGTTAACTTACGCTGCTGGCTGTTATCTTTTTATTTAAATAAATCAAATCATACGTTCTTATATAGCGCCTTTCACCGTAAGGTCTCAAGGGGCTTGCTTTGGGAACCCGTCCTGGCCTTTCCCTGCGAGATTACCCCTACTGGGCATCCCGACCAGGCATCCCATCGCGGTGGGGCTGTGGTGGAGATTAAGCAAGCTATTGCTCAGAGTTACAGAGTGTGAACCCACGATTCGAGTAGGCACGAGGCGAGAATTATCGAGTCCGTGGACATTTGAGCTCAAGGCCCTGCCGCGTCGGGGATTGAACCCTGGTCCCGGGTCTGACCTCAGGGGCTATTTTTTTCTTTGCTGCTCGCATTTCCACATTTGGCAGCTTCCTGCACCTACCCCGACCCTGTTTATTTATTTACGTTTCATTTATTCATAATTAAATCACACTTAAATGATGCAACCAATTTCGAGGCTCGAACCCTGTTTTCCTGCTCCAAAGTCAGCAGCATTATTTGTTGAGCCACCTCCTCACACCATATGTTTTACTTGATTTCAGATGCTACATTTGTCCTCTCAACCGTGTTTTTTTTCTTGTATCTGTCTCCCCCTCCATGTGTCTTGTTTTTTTATTTGCCTCTCCCCACCCCCACTCCGAGATCACTGTTTATTTTTAATAATTAAATAATGCAGCCCACGCTGAGGCTCGGAAACCTGTTCTCCAGCTCCAAATTCAGCAGCTTCAGCAGCGCGCGCAGCCTGCCATCTGTTTTGGGCCAGGTTACAAATGCTTTCACTTTTGCGGCTTCGCTGCCGCACTTCCAATACCTAATGCCCAATTTTTGCAGGAAGCGAGGATGTATTATTGATGGTATTTAGCTTGAGAATATGGCGTGGGACTGGTAATCAACGATACCCCGTAATATATTTTCAGATTTATTTAACCGACACCGTCGGTGTGCCTCTTAGCAAGGACTTGGAATTGACAGTAAAGTTGGTGTACATTGAGCATATTTGATATTGTTGGACTTTCCGATTATACCACATGCTGTTTATTCACAGACGAATCACCCACTGGTATGTGATTGTGTGCACTAAACATGCCGCACTGGTTAACTCGGAATTGGTGTTTCCGTTGTTTCTACAGTACTCACTTCCAGCTGTAAGGATGCATGGTTTTGGTCCATGGATTAGTGATTACCTTACCATGTGTACATAGTGGCCATCTATATCTTACATATTGACCATGGATGTGTATGGCAGTTGACATACAGCTCAGCACTATGTAATATGCACTCGGTTTTTTGAATAATGCATGAAGTGTCACATAGATGTTATTGGGGCAGCTCTCAGTAACGTTCCATTAGGCAAAACTGGTAGGTTTCCAAGCATGCATAGAGCACACTTTTTGGATTTGATCACTTTGCTTGATTAAAGAAGGGTGCGTGGCCCCTATTAAAGTGGAAGAGCTGCATGGGCGCTTTTACAACAAGCATTTACAATGCAATGGTCTCTGCAATATTATAGGTAGAGCTATTGGTATTGGTTTTTTTTTAACCTAAATAAATGGCATTGTAATTTTTGTTGGCATTAGCGTAATATTTTGGATATGTGTTACCTATTGCATTAGCAGAGAGACCTATGTGTAAACTACACCAAATAGTGAAAAAAGGGCTTAGCATTCTAGGAGCGGGGGGGGGAAGCTTTTCAGACAAGGTGTTATGAGAACCCCATGTGGTAAATACAAGGTTAAGTTCCAGCCAATGCTTGTTTTATTATTACTTTCCAGATGAGCACCACCTGGCAATGTCCTTTGAAATGAATGCCTCTAATAACGTCATATCGGCACGTAGCCAAATAGGAGCAGCCCACCTCGCCTGATTCCTATGAGGCATACAAAAGTGAAGCACAGGTTATAGGCTCAAAGAAGCCAGAAACATTTGTCCGATTAACACATTACAGACTGAAGACACGTAAATGACTTACGAGTCAAGATAGAAACCAAGAATAATGGTCTAGAAACAAGAATGGGACTTGCAATAATTAGAATAAGGTGCTGACTAAGGAATAGACACAGATAGGCATCAAAAGCCGAAGCATGTTGACCATTCCTGAATGATCTTACGGTTAATTAGCACTTCCGAGCATCACTTTTCTTTTAATCTTACCACTGTATCTTACATCGATATTAAAAGACATTTTTGAAGGTACAGGAAGTAATTTTAGACACCATAAGACGGATCCCACCAGTTCTTTCTCTCGAAAGGAGGCGGTACTCAGCAAGGGAAGCGAGTACCTATGCGTAAAACTCGATGATGCGCCCAATGACAAAAACCGCAGTGGTGATTAATATACGCCAATAATTGCTAAGTTTGGTTGAGGGTTTTGGGTTAGGACTGATTACATCCGGTTCCTCCCACATTGACAGGATTCACTCCCTTTTGATTGAGAGCATTATGATACATGGAAGAAGAGTGAAATTCTACACATATACTTCAACTCCTCTCCCTGACCCCCCCATTGATTTGGAGGTCCACCATAGTCTGGAGGTAGGAGACATCTGCCTGGGGCGATGCAGTCTTCAACAACCAATTGTCGAGGTAGGGTAAGAGCAGAACCTTTGTTGACTGGAACGCCTTTACCTCTGCAGATGTGCTGCAACCATTTCGATCACGCTGGTGAACACCCGAGGGGGCTTGCAAGGCTCAAAGGGAGCATAGCAAACTGACAATGCTCTTGGCAAACCATGAACCGCAGGCAACATCTGTGGGCAGGCAGGACAGTGACGTGGAAATAAGAAACACCACCATCCAGTCTTCAGGGCGAACAGGACCTGAGCTAATGTGAGCATGTTGAATTTTTCCTTCTTCAGGCAAGCGTTGAGAAGTTGCAGGTCCACAATAGGGAAAAGGCCTCTACCCTTTTTGGGCACCAGAAAGTAGAAGTAATAGCAACCAAAACATACTTATAATGCAGGCACCCTCTCAATGGTTGACAGAGTCAACGCTTCCTGATGTAGCAAGGATAGACGGTCCTCTTGATCTTAAGTGAGTGGCATGGCTGGAGGGGTTCCAGAAAGGAGATGGAGTAGCCCACTCTGGACAATCTGTAGAATCCAATTGTCCAAAGCTTCGGAATACATGGGGGGTAGGTGTTGGTGGTTCCTGCCTCTTACTTGATGCCCGTGTTGGTATAAAAGCGAACTAAAGAGTTTGGAGGATGTGGCTGCTGGGGTGGTGGTGTACTGACTTGCCCTCTGGCTGGTGTTCCCACGTAGTTTGTGGGAACATTGTTGACGGACATGAAAAGGATGAAAAGCGTGTTGGTCTTGGTGGCTGGATGGGAAAAAATGCAATTGGCAGCTATTACTGCAACCACGGAATTCGTGAAAAGCAGACTGGGGTTGGCAGAGGCCATAAAGAGATTACAAGACCAAGACACAGCTCTGCTGTCTTTAAGGTGCTGAGTCTTCCTTTTCGTCAAAAAGGCGAGAGCCATCAAAGGGTATACCCATAAGGGAAGATTGGACATCCTCTGAAAAGCCAGTGGTTCTCAACCAAGTGTGGCGTTGAAGGCCCACTAACGATGCAATTGGCCCACTAAAGATGCAATTGCTCTGCCCAGTGAGTCTGTTATGCTCAGTTGACATCTGATGGTGAACTTTCCTGTATCTCGCTGGTCTGATATGGCTTGGGTGAGTATGGCTCGGGGCTTCTATGAGACCATAGGTAGCACATGAGCAACTGAGGCCCACACAGTGTGTGTGTATATCAGCCCAAAAGTGATGCAGTATTCACTGACCGTAGTAGAAGGTTGGCAGAAGAGCGCATCCTCCGCTTGCCAAAGGTATTGAGCCTTTTGGATTCCCTACCAAATGGAGTGACAGGGAACGCGCCAGGGTTGATCCTGGAGGTGGAGGCTTGGACCACCAAGCTCTCCAGGGTGGAGTGCTGGGTGAGAAAACTGGACTCCCCATGAGCAGGGTGATGGGCAATTGCCCTTTTCATAGGAGCCCCTGTGCAGGGCTTCAACCAGCAGGACGTCCACAAAGGCTACATTAAATGGGATTAGAGGTTCAGAGGTGACAACTTCAGGCAGAAGCACCTCCGTCAAGACGTTCATCATGACTGCCACCAAGGGCGGTTGAGGACCTCAGCCGACCTCCGTTGCACCAGTGCAAACGATGATCCCTCCTCCAAAGCCGAAGTCCAGTAAGGTGTCCAACCCACTGGCACACGCCATTTCCTCATATCAATCCTCTGGCTCATCCAGGGGACAATGAGCCCCCTGTATGAGGGGACTAAGGATTCTCAAACACTTCCCATTGGTCTCCATCTACAGGCCATTTAAAAGCAAAAGGCACTGACTCTGACTTGTAGGGCATGGTAGCGGCCGTTGCTGGAGTCGACGTTGGGCAACATCGCTCTGCCTCTGTATCCGAATCGTCAATGACGATGAGGTTGAGCCGATGCGGGGCCTCGGTACTCATGGGATCAACGGCACTGAAGTGGACTCGCAAGAAGGTTACAGCTGCACAGGTGGAGTCCCTCCAGATTCAACACCGGATAGGGTTCCGACTTGCGCCGGGTGCGAACGTCCCAATGGGAATCCACTAGTGGTACCCTCCAGAACCTGTGGGCGCTCCAAGGGGTGAGCTGCCCAAATATAAGGTGCATCGCCTCAGAACTCCTTGATTTAGGTAGAGGTTGCGCTGTCTCTGAGAAACTTGCTTCTTCTTCCCGCTTGTTTTATGCACTGACATCTGTGTTACGGGTGTGATCATGTACCAAATTCCAGTGCTGGCGTAACTGGTCCAGTCTTCTATAGTTTGCCTTTCTTGCACATTTGTTGGGCAGGCTGTCATCTGGTCCATTGGTGCGATCTGTCTCACTTGATGCTTCATCTGCTTCATAATCACTTGCACTACACGTTGAGTTTGAGGTTGAATAAGTGACGCTGTCGTACTCCTGGATCATCCCGGTCTTTTGTGTTGTTGACTCAGAGTACTTCATGTTACTTTGTTTCTCCCGTTGTCTTATCTCTGATCTGTCTTCATCCTCCCCGTTTCTTGTTTTGTTTATTTCTTGTGCTTTATTCACCGACCTTAGAGATGTCTCTTTCCTGGTATCTTGGTGTCTTGCACATAGGTGCGGTTCTTTTGATAGGTCTCTTGCTTTGACCCGCTCTCCAGCTTTGGCCTTCTTGATTATTTCCTTTAGCGACCAATGCCCTCGAAGAATCTTGTGCTTTGTACTAGACCTTGAACAGCCTTCGATTACCCGAAGTCGAACTGCGTCCTCATTTGTAAATGTGTTGAAGTGGCAGCGTTGTACCAGACTCTGCAAACGGGTGATGAAGTTTGGCAATGATTCTCCTGGTTCCTGCCGTGCTGTGTTGAAAACGATGCGTTCATGATCCACGTCATCCTTTGCATTGAAATGGGCGCGTAGCGTCTCTAGTAGTCTTTCATAAGTCTCTGTGTCCTTTTCAGAAAATGTTCTAATTAAACGTCGGTCCTCATGGCCAACCAGCTGGAGCAGTAATGTCAGACATTTTCCATCTCTTCGCTCACTGGTGGCGTCAAGAAAGTCGTCCAGTGATTCCAGCCACTGGTTCCATTTGGGACCCAAACTCTGAATGTCAGTCTGTGTCACTGGGGGTGGCACTTCAATGTAGGGATTGGATCGTTGGGTTGCTTTTCCCACCGCCATGAGGGAGGAAGATCTTAAAGGTTTACTTTGGCACTTGCCTTTGCTCGTGCTTGTTGTGGTTCAGACCCACATTTGCTTGTGTTTGTCGCATTCGAGATTTGCACTGTCTGGTGCTTGTTATGTTTCCTTATCGCTTGCTCATTGTTATTTACCGTTGTCTTGCCAGTGCTTGTTTGTTGCTTTCGTTGCGCTTGCCAGTGTTGTTTATACTATTTGTTTTGAACTTGCCAGTGCTTGTTTGTTGCTTTCGTTGCGCTTGCCAGTGTTTGTTTATACTGTTTGTTGCACTCGCCAGTGCTTGTTTGTTACTTCTGTTGCATTTGCCAAGGGTTGTTACTTTTGTTGCATTTGCCAATGCTTGTTTGTTTCATCTGTTGCATTTACCAATGCTTGTTTGTTACTCCTGTTGCATTTACCAATGCTTTTTTGTTACATCTGTTGTATTTGCCGATGCTTGTTTGTTACTTGCCAATGCTTGTTTGTTGCGTGGCAGTGCTTATTTGCTGTTTCAGGCTCTTTGCCTGACTTCAAAATGGCCGCCGATGATCCCTCGCAGGGGATTTGTCGATATTGCCTGACTTCAAGATGGCCGCCAGGAATCTCGTTTTCAGCGAGATTTCGGTCGTTTCTGCTTGTTTCTTCGGCGGGGGAGCCAGTTAGGCGGCGATTTCACTAACCGGAGCCGTGGTCCACCGCTTGAGTCACGAATCAAGGTAGTTTTGTAAGGTAAGGTAACAAACATATAAAAAACTTTATTAATGTTTTCACAATTATGTTTTCTCGTTTTTCAGGTGCTCACACATGTGACAAGGTGCTTATAGTGACTAAGTGAGATATTATTAAAAAACTATATACAAAGTGTCGCAAGCAAGGGTATTCCCCAAAAAATATATACAATAGGGTAGGGGAGTTTCCTTGCAAGGGTCGACGGCGTTTCGATCTAAAATGACTTTAGATCATCATCAGGACGTGAGCTTTCCTGAAAAAATTAAATTAAAGTTTTTACTACTGCAGCCTTACAAAAACATAGCTTCTAGAAACAAAGTGATTGGTGCTCCCAGTGGCATATAGTTCATGCACATTTCTATAAATGTAGATATAGGGCGAACCGTGAATGTAACGCGCTTTTATTTACATTAGGAGGGAAAGCTTTTTGGTTGAGGTTTATTTTACGCGCTTTTTGTATCAAGCGTACTTGCTTACTTTGCACGAGGTGATAGATTAATTATCTGACTCGGCGATCAACTTGTTGATACTGTGATGTCTTGGTCCAACTGTCTAGAGCAAGGGGATCAAGGAGGATTCAGTTAAACATAGACTAAACCTCCGGACTTGGAATATGATACGTTACAACTAGTGACTTACTCAATTTATTCTTGACAAGAATTTAAATATTTATTCATTCTTGAAAGGTAGCTCTAGCTCAAAAAGGTTCATCATAGTCTAAAGGTAAGATGAAACCAAGGTTAGGAGTTTTTGGAAACAATGGCTTATTAAAGAATAAAACAATTAAAAACCGTTACCAATAATGGTCCATTTACTCGTATTTCTGAGGTAGGTGTACTGAATAGGAGCGGGTTAATTTTCTGAAAAAGGATTGAAGGGGGTGAGAATTAGGAATCAGTTATCATGTGGTACATGCTTATACTTTCCGGTATTTCAAAAGAGTCCGAATTACCCGGTATTAGTTGATGTCCCACGTTCCGGCGGGAACTGCGAAGGACAAAGGGAGGCATTTAGGGATTAAGTAATACCATCCCGTTATAAGCCAACGTGATGTACAGGCAAGGGCTACCGTCAGGGGCGGCGCATTTACTTACTAGATCTCCGCGGTCCGCGGCTAAACTACCTCTGCATCACTGCTACGGCGTCTGGAAGCGCTACAACAGTTACTTCCTGGTTTTGGTTTTAACGCATGCGCTAACGAATTACCGCTTACGAAACCCTGGATTGGCTTAACAATCGCGCATGCCTGGGGGTGAAGTGTCTTTTAGCAACGCGCCTGCTCAGTGGAGAAGTGAAAGCATAGCGCGAGTGGGTAATTGCAGTTGCCTGTAAAATAAATGCTATACATTTCGAATTACATTGGAGTTTGCATTTTAAATTATAAAACATTGTACTTCATGCTCATAAAGTAGGACAATGAGTTAGGAATTTAGCCACAGCTGTTCCACTCATCAAGAGTGTTGAGTCCTTTCTCAATACTTTTGCATAAGAAAATCCATTTACACTCAAGGCGATTCAGGATTGTCTGTTGGATTCCTCCTCTGATATTGGGCAAAAGCTGATCAACCACTTGCCATTGTAAATCGTTTTCTGAATGTCCTTTTTCCACATAGTGTTCCACTAGGGGTGCAGATAACACCCCAGGTTTTACTAATGGGGTACCCTTGTTTTTCATAACTACGAATCAAGGTAGGGCAATTTCCTTCACTTCTGCTGCCGAGGTGGGCACTCGGTAGGCATTTTCTTTGGCCACACGCTTCCGCCGCCGAGGTGGGCACTCGGTGGGCGCTTTGGGCAGCGCATATCCGCCTCCGAGGTGGGCACTCAGTAGGCGCTTTATTTAACGCTATTACGCCGCAGAGGTGGGCACTGGGTAGGCGCTTAAATTACCGCTATTCCGCCGCCGAGGTGGGCACTCGGTAGGCGCTTTAATTACCGCTATTCCGCCGCCGAGGTGGGCACTCGGTAGGCGCTTTAATTACCGCTATTCCACCGCCGAGGTGGGCACTCGGTAGGCGCTTTTATTATTGCTCGTCCGCCGCTGAGGTGGGCACTCGGTGGGCGTTTTTCGCAGCGCGCTCGAGCCTCCAGACGTGGGGCGAGCACCGGGCCAGTCGGTCACCGGTTGCTGCTGTGGCTGTCCACAGGCTTGAGGTTTCTTTCGCCTTCGTCGCCAGTTGTAGTGTCCAGCCCCAGTAACTCAGGCGGACACAGTGTGGTAGGGTCATGGACCTTCTTTATTATTCGTCCTCCTTCTTTGAATCCCAACAGCTTACTGCCCTTTCCTGCCCACGTGGTCCCCAGCTCCTCCCTTTCCGCCCGCCCTCGTCCCTCACTCGTGCCGGTCCTAGTGCCTGACCAGTTGGGTCACTGGGCACTTTGCATCAACATCATTACAAGGTGCAGCACTAGAGACACAGGGTAGGAACAGCTGCAGGCTACGTGCTAAGGAGCAGCAATCGGCTCTGAAGATAAGTTGAATTATTATTTTGTTTGTCTCTGATTACTTCTTGACTTTCTAGTATTACAGTTAGGGCAATTAAATTAGCGACTTCTCTGTGGAAAAGATACTAAATATATCATCTTGCAACGTAAAGCACATAATTGAAAAAACAAGCATTGGCATTGCCAATAGATCTCGCCTTTGGGACCTTATAAGAATTTAGCCGTGCAGCACATTATCCTAAATTTTCTTTCCCTTAAACTTCTATGTGCATTTTACATAAAAGTGTCCCCAAGGCTAAAACTGTCTATCTAGAACTGTAAAAAAAATATTAATAATGGATGGATACCAAACAATGCTATCGTTTACAGGTAATTAGAATGACTGCGGTGAACCTACTCATTAGCCCCAAAATGCCCCCCGTTTTCACTTAAACGCCGGCTCCTGTTTGTATGTAAATGTCCACTATGAACCTACTTATTAGCCCCAAAATTCTCCCCGTTTTCACTTAAACGCCGGTTCCTGTTTGTATGTAAATGTCCACTATGAACCTACTCATTAGCCCCAAAATGCCCCTCGTTTTCACTTAAACGTTGGCTCCTGTTTGTATGTAAATGTCCACTATTTGTATTTAATCACCCTCCATTTAAACGTGAAATAGTGGTAAATAAGCCTGCAGCACTGGTGGGAAGTTGATCCTAACGCCCTCCCACTTGTCAGGTCTTGTGCTGTTCTCAGCCACTGCTCGGCGTCACCAGTGGTAACTCACTCAAGGCTCACGTGACAAGCATCACACCTTGGACCTACACTGTAAAGAGTGAGAATACTGCACACTGGTATTTTCACGACAGAGCTGACATACATTCAGGCCACACCCACTCACCTTTACAGTGCTAATGACAAATCGCATTGTCTCCCCTCAGATTGGCTCAGCTTGAGGTTCACACAAGTGAGTCTGTCTTAATTGCTTCCTTGATTGGGCGAGGGGTGGGGCTCTTCGGGGAGTTGTTGCGTTAGTTTTTCATTAAATCATTAACCGCATGCGCGCTAGCGGAATTCCGCTCGCACGCTGGGTTTTAAAAAAACGCACTTTACCTGACGAGCTGGGCTCGTCATCAGCGTGCGAGGAGGCTACGCCATGACGAGCCCAGCTCGTCATCAGCGTCGAAGGGGTTAAAGTTTTTCTAAATTCCTTTCACACATGCATTTTCCAGCACCGTTAATCACCGCCGAATGTTTGTTCAGCCTCCCTGCGCCTATGCAGTTTGAAGCACCAGTTCACCCCCCCCCCACCCCAGTTTGGTTTTAAGCTACCTCCCCCGCACAGTGGTGTGTGACAAACATTCGACCACACATACAAAATTGGCAGGCACACATAAACTGACGCTTTCAATGGCCAGGTGGAAATATATTCAGATCCTACTTATAAACGTTTGTAAAGTTTCGTTTTCTAGTGTGGATCACCGTGAAAAACGGAGCAAAAATGCACTTCTGGAGGACGAGAAGCCCCGAAAAAAAAGTTTAATAAAAAAAGGAGAATTCTCATTTGACCTTTAGAAATATTCCTGCCCACCCTTGCAATACAGCCCCTGCTGCTACTCAGCATTTGTGTCCACGGCCCCCCGCTAGTATGCAGTGTCTGCCACAATCTCCCCATCATCTGCCTGGGCAGGGCCTGTGTTTACTCGTCATTATCTGCCCCAGCCTGGCTGCAAGTTACTGATGCGACCGGTCAGCCAGCAGTCCCGGGCCAGCACAGCACATACCAGTGCTAGGCGGCCTGCTGTCCATGCCGTCCGAAGGGAGAGGCCACAACAAGCTAGAGAAGGCATTTAAGCAGAAATTAGGAAAATAATGCCGTGGGCATGAAGAGTTGTTTATATACACTGCTGAAGGACCACTATAATAGCCAAGCGCTAAATCACCGGGCGGTACTTTTAGCAAATATAATGAGGTATCTGTTGCAGGCCGGGTGGGCACTTTTAAAAGAAGAACCCGTTAGAGCGGAGTTTTAATAATTCATTGTGCGATAGCCTCCAACTGTTGCCGGTCAATCTGAAAGGACCAGTGCAATTCCATCTTCAAAGAGAGGTATTGACCTCCACACCCTCTCCTGCAAATTACCCCCGTGCGCCCTACAAAGCTGGGCCCCAAACAGATCCCCAAACCTCACAGTTATCCATATGCCACATTCCGCAGTAGCTGTGAAAACAAACCGCAAGACGTGACAGCCGACGTTTGCAAAGAAAACACGACTGAAGCCCCAATGTGATGCCCATGTGAGCGCTTCGCATGTGTCTAGTGGGACTTCTGATGAATCACACAGGACCTGGTGGGGTTTTATAGGTTGAATCTCAACCCGTGGGACATGGCATCCATCATAGCAGGTTTTGGAACAAAAATGTGTTTTACCGAAATAAAGTCTCAACACGGTATTTATTTTTACACTTCGGAGCTAACTTTTCTCCCTGACCTCGCGGGATGGCCACTCACACAGCACATCTGCACCGCTCTCATTGCGAATGAAAATAGTTGGCCTGGTGTGGGAAGGGGTGGGGGAGCGGGACGAAGGAGAGCTGCGGCGGAGGGAGGGGGGTGGGAGCGGGACGAAGGAGAGCTGCGGAGGGAGGGGGACGAACAGAGCAGCTCTGAAAACCATCACCGTCTTTCTCCGAGGCAAAGCAGAAATGCCTCGGAGAAAGCATGGTAATTTTCGTATTCGGGGGCGTGTGTTTTGTTGTTCTGAGTGACGGGTGACGTCACTGGTAAAAGAACATCAAAATGTACGCCCCTAAATCTGAAAAAGATGGAGCTGCTTTGGAGGGATGGCTCTCTCCTCCAATGGCTGGCCTCCATTTAGGAAGCCAGCCAATGGAGGAGAGACGAAAAGAGAAGCGGGATGTTGCTGCACTCTAAGTAACAATAAATCTCCGGACTTCCGGTCTTGGCCTACGGCCAAGCCTAAGGTCCCGAGACCTAAAAAAGACATCTGTTTGTCAACTTGACAAACAGCTGCTTTTTTTGTGAAAGCGCCCGTGCTGCGACTTCACTTTAATGTCAGCCACGGCCCTTTCTTTAGACGTGGCTTGCATAAAGAAAGGGTCGCGGCCTCCATGAATGTGAAAGCGCTGCATGGGCGCTAGTAAACCAAAAAACATTTGCAATGCTATAGGTCTCGCATTTGCGAGAGTTTAAGCTATTGCATTGCCAATGGCTCAAACTCTCATGCAAGACCTATTGCGAGAGGGGTACATGTTTTTTTTACCTAAGAGTGACAAGTGCGTCTCCATTCCTTCAAGCTGCACGAGAAGTGTTTCCTTGTTCCAGAGGTGACAAAGCCGAGGAATGTAGCAGCACGCCCAGCCTTCGACTACTCATATTTTTGAGAAAATTAAATACAATTTTTAGAAAGGTCATTTATTTCCAAAAAGAAGTCTGAATCGCTCTTGTGTGATACATTTTCTCTGTCCAACCCATTCCTGGTCATGCCTTCTCCTTGGGCACAGCACATAAACAATGCCACTTCAAAAAGGAACACTGGCAAGAGCAAAATACATTGACAGAATTAGTGTTAGTGAATTTGGGGGCGACTCGACTCACAAAGGCTGATTGCAGAAATAGTTCTCCAA